>NC_053390.1:482513547-482760101 GCF_905171765.1 Bufo bufo
TTTGTGACGTCGGGGAGTAAGGATGAGATTGGAAGGATGTGGGGCGGTGCTGGGCTCCTTCACAGTGGGTGTGGCTGGGCTCTGGAAATGTTAGTAACAGCTCCTTGGGCTTCTTACTTGCCTCATTTACATATATATAAAATAGTTTTTTTGACACAATAAAAGCACACAGAGCTATGGGGAATGGATATTGCGGATGTGCTAGCGGCGATCTAGCAGCGCATGTTTTCAGCTCTATACCCAAAATCCAGGTGACAGGTTCCCTTTTAAGTGGGGAAAATTGGCTTGTACCTCCGTTTTTTTTCACTTCCTCTGGATCAACTTGCAGGATAACAGGCCCAACTGGATGGACAAATGTCTTTTTCGGCCTTATATACTATGTTATTATTACACTTTAGGCAAAGTGACCAAAAAAATTGGTTTTTATTTATTTTTACAGCGTTCACCTGAGGGGTTAGGTCATGTGATATTTTTATAGAGCAGGTCGTTATGGACGTGGCAATACCTAATATGTATACTTTTTCCTTTTTTTTTTTTAAGTTTTACACAATAATAGCATTTTTGAAGCAAAAAAAATTTTGTTTAGTGTCTCCATAGTCTGAGAGCCATAGCTTTTTTTTTTTTCTTTTTTTTTTTGACCGATTGTCTTAGGGTACTTTCATACTAGCGTTATTCTTTTCCGGCATTGAGTTCCGTCCTAGGGGCTCAATACCGGAAAATAATTGATCAGTTTTATCCTAATGCATTCTGAATGGAGAGCAATCCGTTCAGTATGCATCAGGATGTCTTCAGTTCAGTTCAGTTCAGTCTTTTTGCCATTTCAGGACGGAGAAAATATCGCAGCATGCTGCAGTTTTCTCTCCGGCCCAAAAAACTGAACACTTGCCGGAATGACGGATCCGGCATTAATTTACATTAAAGTGTATTAATGCCGGATCCGTCGTTAAGTGTTCCGGCAAAACTGATTCGGCATTCTGCAGACCGAATTTTTTATTTTTTATACCGGATCCGTTTTTCCAGCTGACACCGGAGAGATGGATCCGGCGTTTCAATGCATTTGTCAGATGGATCCGCATCCGGATCCGTCTGACAAATGCCATCTGTTTGCATACGACGGAACTGCCTGCCGGAATCCTCTGCCGCAAGTCTGAAAGTACCCTTAGGTAGGGGCTCATTTTTAGCGGGATGACTGTTTGGTTCTATTTTGGGGGCATGCGCCTTTTTGATTGCTTGGTGTTGCACTTTAAATGATGTTAGGTGACAAAAAATAGCTTTTTTGGCACAGTTATTTTTTTTTTTACAGTGTTCACCTGAGGAGTTGGGTCATATGATATTTTTATAGAGCAGGTTGTTACGGATGTGGCGATATCTAACATATCTACTTTTTTCATTTTAATTTTACTTTAACACAATAATAGCATTTTTGAAGCAAAAAAAAATCATATTTTAGCGTCTCCATTGTCTGGGAGTACTATTTTGGGGGGGCATATGCCTTTTTGATCGCTTGGTGTTGCAATTTTTATGATGTAAGGTGACAAAAAATTGAATTCTTTTTATTTTTTGGCACTGTTTTTATTTTGTTTACTGTGTTCACCTGAGGGGTTAATTCATGTGATATTTTTATAGAGCTGGTTGTTACGAACGCGATGATACCTACTTTTTATTTAATTCACTTTAACACTAATTGTATTTTTGAAACCAAAAAAATTCTGTTTGTGTCTCCCTAGTGTTGCTGTTTTTTTTTTTTTTTTTTGGATGTTTGTCTTAGGTAGGGTCTCATTTTTTGCAGGATGAGGTGACAGTTTGGTAGGGCATATGCCTTTTTGATCGCTTGGAGTTGCACTTTTTGTGATGTAAGGTGACAAAAATGGCTTTTTTTTAAACAGTTTTTATTTTTATTTTTTACGGTCTTTATCGGACAGGGTGGATCATGTGATATATTTATAGAGCCGGTCATTATGGACGCGGCGATACCTAATATGTGTGTGTTCTTATTTATTTATTTTTCCTATTTTTTTTTTTTACTTGAAACTTTAATTTTTTTATTAAAATCTTTTTCTTTTCTTTTTTTTTTTAACTTTATTTCTGTCCCACTCTAGGACTTTACTTTTGGGGATGTGATCCCCTCTGCAATGCATTACAATACATCTGTATTGTAATGCATTGCCTGTTACACTGGATCTCCTGGGCACCCGTAGAAGGCAGGTCCCGATGCCGTGCAGGGCATTGGGCAGCCTCTGAACAGCATCGGGCTGCCTTCTCAGTCTCAACCATCGGGTCCCCGCCACAGCAGCGCAGGGACCCGATGGGCTCCCTTACCCGCTGAAAATCCCTTCTATGACGCAGTCAGCGCTGATCCCGGCATTGAAGGGGTTAATCCGCTAGCATCGGCTTGCACAGCGATGCCGGCGGATACAGCAGGGGCCCGGCTATCAGGGACTGTTCAGACCCCTGCAGTGATCAGGCGCACACCGCTCCGGTGCCCACCCGATCACCATGACGTAATAGTAAGTCAAAATGCGGGAACACACCTGCCGCCATGACATACTATTACATCATATGTCGGGAAGGGGTTAAGTCACTAAATGTAAATGTTTACACCGCCGCTGACTGTGATCAGTGCTGTAGTCACTTGTATGGTTTAACAATGTGATGATGGGTGGTAGCATTCTCTTTTGTGAATCTACCACTCCCAGCTTACCTTTATTCCGCGCGGATGCGATGCGTGAGTTGAACGCATTGCACCCGCACTGAATCCCGACCCATTAATTTCTATGGGGCTGTTCACATGAGCGGGGATTTTCACGCATCACTTGTGCGTTGCGTGAAAATCGCAGCATGCTCTATATTCTGCGTTTTTCACGCAACGCAGGCCCCATAGAAGTGAATGGGGTTGCGTAAAAAATCGCAAGCATCCGCAAGCAAGTGCGGATGCGGTGCGATTTTCACGCACGGTTGCTAGGAGACGATCGGGATGGAGACCCGATCATTATTATTTTCCCTTATAACATGGTTATAAGGGAAAATAATAGCATTCAGAATACAGAATGCATAGTAAAATAGCGCTGGAGGGGTTAAAAAAAAATAAAAACTAATTTAACTCGCCTTAATCCACTTGCTCGCGCTGCCGGCATCTCGTCTGTCTCCTTTTTTGCTGAACAGGACCTGTGGTGAGCATTCATTGCAGGAACAGGACCTGTGGTGACGTCACCCCTGTCATCACATGATCCATCACATGATCTTTTACCATGGTGATGGATCATGTGATGGATCATGTGATAACCGGAGTGACGTCACCACAGGTCCTGTTCCTGCAATGAATGCTCACCACAGGTCCTGTTCAGAAAAGAAGGAGACAGCCGAGATGCCGGCAGCACGAGCAAGTGGATTAAGGTGAGTTAAATTATTATTATTATTTTTTTTTAACCCCTCCAGCGCTATTTTACTATGCATTCTGTATTCAGAATGCTATTATTTTCCCTTATAACCATGTTATAAGGGAAAATAATACAATCTACACAACCCCGATCCCAAGCCCGAACTTCTGTGAAGAAGTTCGGGTCTGGGTACCAAACATGCGCGATTTTTCTCACGCTAGTGCAAAACGCATTACAATGGTTTGCACTCGCGCGGAAAAATCACGCGTGTTCCCGCAACGGACCCGCACATTTTTCCGCAACGCCCGTCTGAAAGAGGCCTTACACCTGTTCAGGCCATGCTGGGACCTGTATTTTCACTCCCAGCATACCTTTACAACCTGAATATGTAAATGATATCTGTTTTTAGCTGGTGCTGTATATATGCACTGTATTGGTTCTGGTGCTGTACCGGTGAAACTCAAAAAATTAGAATATCGTTCAAAAGTCCATTTATTTCAGTAATGCAAATTAAAAGGAATTGCATTAATGCAGCTTAAAATTAGAATTTTGTGAAAACAAATTAAAACAAATAAAGGCTTGAAATATCTCGCTTTGCATGTAATGAGTCTCTCTCATATATTAGTTTCACCTTTTAAGTTGCATTACTGAAATAAATTAACTTTGCACAATATTCAAATTTTTGGAGTTTCAGTGCTTTATTTATATGTTCCTTATTTGATTCTAAAGCTGTATTTATGTGATGAGTTTGGTTCTGGTGCTGTATTTATGTAATGAGCTTGGTTCTGGTGCTGTATTTATGTGATGAGCTTGGTTCTGGTGCCGTCTTCATGTAATGAGCTTGGTTCTGGTGCCGTCTTCATGTAATGAGCTTGGTTCTGGTGCTGTATCCATGTAATGAGCTTGGTTCTGGTGCTGTATTTATGTAAATAAGCTTGGTCCTGGTGCTGTGTTTGTGATGAGCTTGGTATGGCACCACTACTTCTGTGCATACACAGAGTCCTTTCCATTCACTGCTATGGAGCTCAGTGCTCAGCTATTTTTGAAAGTCCTATGATGGTGAATTAAGGAGGGTTGTGCATGGTTGTGGAAGTATGTTGGGCAGGGCCGTCTTTAATATTGATTGGACCCTGGGCAAAAATTTACTTGGGCCCCCTGGATCCCGCCTTCCCACACCTTAGCAGGCAATCACGCCCTCCACCACAACACACACAAAAAATACACACACCTGGTAGAGTCCAGTGAATGACTGTAAATACTTCCAGTTCTGAAGACTCCAGCGGCTCAGGATCAGTGCTCTGGGTAGCTGGGCTCAGGCTGGAGGTGGGCACCGCTCTGCAGGAAGGAGACCAGGGCTCGGCTCACCCTAGTGTTACAGTGCACCCCAGCACCCCACAGTATGCGGTATAGCACCCTATAGTATACAGCACCACACAGTATGCAGTTTAGCACCCCACACTATACAGTACCCCACAGTATATAGTAGAGCAGTATAGCACCCCACACTATACGGTACCCCACAGTATATAGTAGAGCAGTATAGCAGCCCACAGTATACAGCACCTCACTGTATACAGCATCCCAAACTATACACGATACAGCCCCCCACACTATACAGTACAGCAGTATAGCCCCCCACACTATATAGCCCCCCCCCCACTATACAGGCCCCCCCCACTATACAGCCCCCCACACACTATATAGGTCCCCACACAGTATACAGGCCCCCACACAGTATACAGCCCCCACACTATACAGGACCCCCACACTATACAGGCCCCCCCACAGTATACAACCCCCACACAATATACAGCCCCCCCACACAGTATACAGGCCCCCACACAGTATACAGCCCACCACACAGTATACAGCCCACCACACAGTATACAGCCCCCCCCACAGTATACAGGCCCCCACACAGTATACAGTCCCACACAGTATACAGCCCCCCGCAGTATACAGCCCCCCCACAGTATACAGCCCCCCACACAGTATACAGCCCACCACACAATATACAGCCCCCCCCCCACAGTATACAGGCCCCCACACAGTATACAGCCCACCACACAGTATACAGCCCACCACACAGTAAACATCCCCCCACAGTATACAGCACCCCACTATACAGTAGTTTCCAGTATATTAACATAACAGCCCCTGTCACCTTTTTCTGATGTAATCTTCACACAAAAAAGCTCCACAGTTAACTTCTGCAACACTCCTGATAGGACCTGTGATGACCTCATAGCCATGTGACCAGTAATTGCTAGGTTACTGGTCACATGGTGATGATGTCATTAAGGTACTGATCCCAACTTTAACACAGTACGATCATGATGCCTGGACTCAGTGCAGGCATGGCATGGCAGCACCCCCTGTGTAGCTGACAGCTTGACACCCGGGGCAGTAGCTAGCAGGGCTCAAGAGGCAGCTGCCTTGGGCCCCCCAGGAGCAACTGGGCCCGGGGCAGCTGCCCCTTTTGCCCCTTGGTAAAGACGACCCTGATGTTGGGGGAGGCAACAAAAAGACTTCTTGCACAGGGTGCCATTTAACCTAAGGCCGGCCATGGCCATATTCCATTATAGTCAACATGGTAACATCCAGGGACATAGCTATAGGGGAAGCGGCTGTTTTGTGGCCCAAACTCAGAAAGGGCCCACCCAGAAGGATGACTAAAAGATTTTATTGTCCAGGCTAGGATCGAACGATTATCAGATTTTGTACATTATCGGTATCGGCATCTAACCATGCCGATATACCGATAAATCGTATAAAGCAAATACTAGTGAGTGCTTCCATTATGGAAGCACGCACTAGTATGCATCGGGTGCTGGGATCAGGGAAGAAGCGTAGCAAGCGCTTCCGATACTCACCCTCCCTGGTCTTCTTTGATGGGGCCAGCGCTGCACTGTCCTGACCCCGTACAGCGTCGGGACGTATTGCGGGCACTATTATTATTATTTATTATTAAAGCGCCATTCATTCCATAGCGCTGTACATATGAGAAGAGGTATACATACATAATACAGACAACTGCACTAATCATAAACTAAAAGGGTTACAAACTGGTACAGAAGGAGAGAGGGCCCTGCCCGTGAGGGATTACAATCTACATGGTATGGGAGAAGGACACAGTAGGTGCGGGTAAAGTTGGTCATAGTGGTATAGAGGCAGCAGGGTCACTGGTTGTAGGCTTGTCTGAGTTTGGGTTTTCAGGTTTCTTTTGAAGGATTCCACTGTAGGTGAGAGTCTGATATGTTGGGGTAGCGAGTTCCAGAGTATGGGGGATGCGCGGGAGAAATCTTGGCGTTGATTGTGGGAAGAGGTGATAAGAGGAGAGGCGAGAAGGAGGATCGGAGAGTAGGTGTGGGTATGTATCGGGAAAGTATCTCAGAGATGTAGGGAGGGGACAGGTTATGGATGGCCTTGTATGTATTTGTTAGCTTTTTGAAGTGAATTCACTGGGCAATGGGGAGCCAGTGAAGGGATTGGCAGAGGGGAGAGGCAGAGGAGTAATGGGGTGAGAGGTGAATTAGTCGGGCATCAGAGTTGAGGATAGATTGAAGGGGTGTGAGAGTGCTAGATGGAAGGCCACAGAGGAGAGTGTTGCAGTAGTCTAGGCTGGAGATTATGAGGGCATGTACAAGCATTTTTGCAGATTCAAAGTTAAGGAAAGCGCGGATGCGGGAGATGTTTTTGAGTTGGAGGCAGCAGGTGGTGGAAAGGGCTTGGATGTGTGGTCGGAAGGAAAGTGCAGAACCCAAGGTCACTCCAAGGCAGCGGACTTGGTTGACCGGGGATAGTGTGCAGCCATTGATCGTGATAGGTCTGTTGGGGGGGTTGAGCAAGATAGGGGGGGAAAGATGATGAATTCTGTTTTATCCATGTTAAGTTTTAGAAAGTGAAAAGCGAAGAAGGATGATATAGAAGATAGAGATAGATGTAGATGTAGATAGAGAAGAGCAGGGACACCAACAGAGAGGGAATGAGATGAGGAGGTGGTGCGGGAGTGGGAGACACAAAATGTCTGTTCTGTGAGGTATGATGTGATCCAGGAGAGGGCCAGGTCAGTGATGCCAAGAGATGAGAGCGTTTGCAACAGAAGGGAGTGGTCAACAGTGTCGAAGGCAGAGGACAGGTCAAGGAGAAGGAGGACAGAGTAATGTTTTTTTTTTTTTTTTTTTATATTAGATATAATTTTAGTACAAAAACAAAGGTTGCTAAAAAAAGTTAGAAAAAAGTACAATGCACCAGGTCTAAAGTATATAGGGTCTCATAACTAACATTGGGCTCCCCTTAGAATCCATTAAATATGCAGAAACATCCCACATAAGAAGCTTTAAACTCTAACAGCCCTCCAGCTACTCCTTATATTAAAATATAGGTTTTCCCTAAAGAATCACATTACCTATACACAAGTCTGTACAGTTTTTATAACCAGGCTAACAAAATGAGCTGCACTCGAGTTCACATTCTTAGCAAAAAAACAAAAACAAAGCTTCAACACAATTTATACATCGGGCAAAGCATTCACTCATCATCGTCATCATCTTCCTCCTCGTCTTCCTCTTCATCTTCTTCCTCCTTCTCGTCATCATCATCTTCAGGCTCAGGCTTCTTTTTGGATACTGCTGCCCTTCCAGTAACTTTCTTGCAGGCATCACTGTTGCCTTTTGCCCGATATGCAGCAACATCCTTCTCATATTTCTCTTTTAGTTTTCCAGCTTTCTGCTCGAATGGCTGCTTGTCCTTTGGCGTCTGTTCAGACCACAACTCTCCAAATTTCTTAGCTGTATCACCGATTGACAGGCCGGGACTCTCAGTCTTGATCTGGGGTCGATGCTCCGAGCAGAAGAGGAAGAAGGCTGAGGGGGGACGTTTTGGTGCATTGGGATCCTTCTTCTTCTTGCCCCCCTTCTTTAATTCATTTTTCGGGGGCACGTAGTTTTTCATCTCCCTCTTATATCGGACTTTGTCACCTTTTGCCATATCTTTCCCTTTTCCTTGGCAGACATGGTCTTCCACCTCTCTGAGCACTTCTTGGAGAACTCAGCAAAGTTGACGGAGGAGTCCGGGTGTTTCTTCTTGTGCTCTTCCCTACACGTCTGCACGAAGTAGGCATAGGAGGACATCTTCCCACGAGGCTTATTAGGATCTCCTTTACCCATGTTGTACCTAGAAGAAAAGGGACGCCACAGATCAGCAGAGTAATGTTTTTTGGTTTTGGCTGTTAGTAGGTCATTGGTGACTTTGGTAAGGGCAGTCTCAGTCGAGCAGTGTGGTCGGAAGCCAGATTGTAGGCGGTCAAAGAGGGAGCAGGAGGAATGGTGAGAGGACAGTTCTGAATGGACATGTTGTTCAAGTAGCTTTGAGGCATACGGAAGAAGTCATATGGGGCGATAACTGGACAAAGTAGATGGGTCAAGTGAAGGCTTTTTGAGGATGGGTGTAATGGTAGCATGTTTAAAAGCAGAGGGGAAGACACCAGAGGTTAGTGATGGGTTGAAGAGATGAGTTAAGGCTGGGATAAACACTGTGGTGAGGTTAGGGATGAGGTGGGATGAGGTGGGATGGGATTGGGTCAAGTGCACAGGTGGTCAGATGAGATCTGGAGAGTAGAGTGGAGAGTTTTTCTTCTGTAATGGTGGAGAAGCGGTTTTTGGAGAAGAGGACCGAGCAGTTGTGTAGTGGGTCAGTGGCGACTGTGTACTGAAGCTTTCTCTGATGTTGACTATCTTTTGTTTGAAGTATTTAGGAGTACACGCTGTCAGGTGACAGTGCAGCACGGGCCGGAGAACACAGGGGAGCGAGATGCCGAACCCGGAGATGGAGAGGAGCCGCAGCACAGGAGAGGTGAGGATTTTATTTTATTTTATTTATCTGAGGTCTGATAGGGGTTAATAAAGGTCTGATCTGAGGTCTGATAGGGGTTAATAAAGTCAGTGAGGAGGGGGGGATGGTGTGTAAATTGCCATTTGGCACTAGTATATTATAAATGCAAATTATTAATTGACTACCAACTAAGGGCTTTATTAATTTATAATTTACATTTATGATATACTAGTGCCAAATGCAAATTTCCACCACCTCAGTGACTACCAACTAATAGAATATACACTGCTCAAAAAAATAAAGGGAAAACTTAAACAACACAATGTAACTCCAAGTCAATCACACTTCTGTGAAATCAAACTGTCCACTTAGGAAGCAACACTGAGTGACAATCAATTTCACATGCTGTTGTGCAAATGGGATAGACAACAGGTGGAAATTATAGGCAATTAGCAAGACACCCCCAATAAAGGAGTGGTTCTGCAGGTGGTGACCACAGACCTCTTCTCAGTTCCTATGCTTCCTGGCTGATGTTTTGGTCACTTTTGAATGCTGGCGGTGCTTTCACTCTAGTGGTAGCATGAGACGGAGTCTACAACCCACACAAGTGGCTCAGGTAGTGCAGCTTATCCAGGATGGCACATCAATGCGAGCTGTGGCAATAAGGTTTGCTGTGTCTGTCAGTGTAGTGTCCAGAGGATGGAGGCGCTACCAGGAGACAGGCCAGTACATCAGGAGACGTGGAGGAGGCCGTAGGAGGGCAACAACCCAGCAGCAGGACCGCTACCTCCGCCTTTGTGCAAGGAGGAACAGGAGGAGCACTGCCAGAGCCCTGCAAAATGACCTCCAGCAGGCCACAAATGTGCATGTGTCTGCTCAAACGGTCAGAAACAGACTCCATGAGGGTGATATGAGGGCCCGACGTCCACAGGTGGGGGTTGTGCTTACAGCTCAACACCGTGCAGGACGTTTGGCATTTGCCAGAGAACATCAAGATTGGCAAATTCGCCACTGGCGCCCGGTGCTCTTCACAGATGAAAGCAGGTTCACACTGAGCACATGTGACAGATGTGACAGAGTCTTGAGACGCCGTGGAGAACATTCTGCTGCCTGCAACATCCTCCAGCATGACCGGTTTGGCATTGGGTCAGTAATGGTGTGGGGTGGCATTTCTTTGGAGGGCCGCACAGCCCTCCATGTGCTCGCCAGAGGTAGCCTGACTGCCATTAGGTACCGAGATGAGATCCTCAGACCCCTTGTGAGACCATATGCTGGTGCGGATGGCCCTGGGTTCCTCCTAATGCAAGACAATGCTAGACCTCATGTGGCTGGAGTGTGTCAGCAGTTCCTGCAAGACGAAGGCATTGATGCTATGGACTGGCCCGCCCATTCCCCAGACCTGAATCCAATTGACCACATCTGGGACATCATGTCTCGCTCTATCCACCAACGTCACGTTGCACCACAGACTGTCCAGGAGTTGGCAGATGCTTTAGTCCAGGTCTGGGAGGAGATCCCTCAGGAGACCGTCCGCCACCTCATCAGGAGAATGCACAGGCGTTGTAGGGAGGTCATACAGGCACGTGGAGGTCACACACACACACACACACACTACTGAGCCTCATTTTGACTTGTTTTAAGGACATTACATCAAAGTTGGATCAGCCTGTAGTGTGTTTTTCCACTTTAATTTTGAGAGTGACTCCAAATCCAGACCTCCATGGGTTAAAAAATTAGATTTCCATTTTTTTATTTTTGTGTGATTTTGTTGTCAGCACATTCAACTATGTAAGGCTACTTTCACACCTGCGTTTAGGTCGGATCCGTCTGGTATGTGCCCAGACGGATCCGCACCTATAATGCAAACGCTTAGATCCGTTCAGAACGGATCCGTTTGCATTACCATGAACAAAAAATAAAAAATAAATTATTATTATTTTTTTTTTTTTTTTTTTTTGTTCATGATAATGCAAAGTCAATAGGAGACGGATCCGTTTGAAAATTGAGCCATACTGTGTCATCTTCAAACGGATCCGTCCCCATTGACTTACATTGTAAGTCTGGACGGATCTGTTTGCCTCCGCACGGCCAGGCGGACACCTGAACGCTGCAAGCTGCGTTCAGGTGTCCGCCTGCTGAGCGGAGCGGAGGACAAACGGAGCCAGACTGATGCATTCTGAGCGGATCCGCATCTATTCAGAATGCATTAGAGCTGGACGGATCCGTTCGGAGCCGCTTGTGAGCCCCTTCAAACGGAACTCACAAGCGGAGCCCCGAACGCTAGTGTGAAAGTAGCCTAAAGAACAAAGTATTTCAGAAGAATATTTAATTAATTCAGATCTAGGATGTGTTATTTTTGTGTTCCCTTTATTTTTTTTGAGCAGTGTATATTATGAGATATAAAATATCGGTATAAATTATCAGCTATCAGCCTAAAAATTCAGATTAATGTTATCGGCTCTTAAAAATCAATATTGGTCGATCCCTAGTCAACAGTATTGTAAAATGACATTATACAGTGACACTGTAGGAAGTGGGTGGAGTTTCTGCTGGTGTCACGAGGGTGTCTAGAACCACACCTGACTCCGTTATACCCGGGGTCAGGAAGTCGCAGCTGTTGGCTGCGCGCTCTATGTAAGATAGGGCTGTTTCCTTATGGTAGCTTTCTGGGTTTGCTTTGCAAACCCTTTTGGCTCACTCAGGGATCCGTAGCTCCTTCTCCTCAGCTGTTCCTTGTCCAGCACTCCCAACCTCCTTATATTCCCCTCTCACATTTCTCCGGTTGCCAGATATAGAGCTTCCTGCCTGGACATCTATTCTTACCCTCTGGAGCTGTGTTGCTGCGTTCTCTGGTTGTTGGTCCAGAACGCTACCCTCCGGATCCTTGTTGGACCTTTGTGGTCTGCTGTGGTCGCCCACCTGGGTGTATGTGTTTGTCTGTATTGTCTGTCCTCTCCCTGGTGTTTCCCTCTTAGTGTCAGTGGTGCGGACTAGTGATCCCACCGGCCCGTTCACTATCTAGGGCTCATTTTAGTGAAAGCCAGGGTTTAGGCACGTGATCGCCGCACGGGTGAGGAACCCGTCTAGGGACGTCAGGGCAGTCAGGTGCCAGCCGCAAGGTGAGTCAGGGGTCACCACCTTTCCCTCTCCCTTGGGCAGGGCTTTCCCTTTTCCCTCCCTGTGCGTGTCGCCGGTCATTACAGCTGGGCCTCGTCTGAGAGAACAATCTTAACTAGCCACAAGAGTGGGGGTTGCGTGGGAGGAGTGGGTTGTGAAGAAGTCGCTGAGGGGGGTATGCCCGTTCAAAAATTTGCTGTGGGGCCCATTCAGTTCTAGCTATGCCACTTGTAACACCCATATACTTACTAATATTTAGGTATGTAAAAACCAGGACATAAAAAATCTCACCCCTGAGAACACCTAACTTCAACCAGAAACACACGTTTATGGGAAGGGTTATAATTAGGCCTGCCTATTTTGTGACAGGACAGACAAATTTGCCGGGACTCTCTCTGAAAACCAGGGACAGTCCCTGCAAAAACTGAAGAGTTGGCAACTATGCATATGGCTATGCTGAATTCCACCTCTCTTTGGCGTTCCTCTTGCTAATCTGTGTGTTATGCTGTGTTAGCTAGCTCCTGATGAAAGAGAAATATTAGACTGTGCAGATGCGTACAGCATGACCACAATGGTAGCACCAGGAACAAATAATGCATTGACTGTGGTTCATATTTAAAGGGACACTGACAGGCCCAATTAGCATATTTAGGCATATATATGTCAGTACAGGTCTTATAAAGTCTATTAAAATCATCTAAGTATCCCCCTGTCCACCATAAATACCGAAATATTAAGTTTTATAACCTGCTTGTCCGGGCACAAATCTGCCCAAGGGGCGGCGTTTCATCTGAAAATGCACCCAGCCAGCCGCTCCCAACTGCCGTCTGAAGCCCCGCCCAGCTCATCAATATTCACTTTGCTGGGCGGCGGCTACAACTCTCCCGACTCAAGTGCCCGGCGCATGCGCATAAAGCAGGGGCTGCAGCGCTCTGTACGCAGGCGCGATGTGACCCCGGCCGGGCGCATGCGCTGAAGATTGGACGGAGGACGTGCCCAGAGTATCGAATGGGCTGTGCGCAGAATCTTGAGTCTGGAGAGTTGTAGCCGCCGCCCAGCGAAGTGAATATTGATGAGCTGGGCGGGGCTGCAGACGGCAGTTGGGAGCGGCTGGCTGGGCGCATTTTCAGATGAAACGCCGCCCCTTGGGCAGATTGGTGACCGGACAAGCAGGTTATAAAACTTAATATTTCGTTATTTATAAGGTGGACAGGGGGGATACTTAGATGATTTTAATAGACTTTATAAGACCTGTACTGACATATATATGCCTAAATATGCTAATTGGGCCTGTCAGTGTCCCTTTAAGGGTGTGTGTGCTGGGTGCAACTTTAGATAATACAATTAATGGAACCAGGGATTCCCAGCCAATCTCCCAAACTGGTACTTGCCTAGCCTGTTAAAGGATATAGACACCTTTGTAAAAAAAAATTAATACATATATATTTTTTTTTTACACTAATTCATTTATTTTGTGGAGAAAATAATTTCTCCAATTGGTTCTATTTATCAATTTTTTTTATTTTTGTTTCCTGTTCTACAGCCTTCTGTGCTTCGTATGCACAGCAGGCTGCTCTCAGTGAATTTACAGAGAATCCGGCATCTGACTGATTTTCTCTAACTCCTCCTGGCTCCACTCCCCCTCCCCCCCAACACACTTTCGGATGGAAGAGCGGTGCAGAGTGTCAGCTCTGCCATTGCAACTTCCCGATGCTTGAAGGGTTAATGTGTCACACCCCTCTTTAGGATGACCGAGCATCAGCAGAAGCCCCCATTCCTGCAGGATGGCCGGGCGTTAGCAGAACCCCTCCCTCAGGATGGCCGAACGTCAGCAGAACTTTGCTCACCGGACTTTTCAAGAAATGGTATAATAAGTGATCAAAAGAGTCATATGCACCCCAAAATAGTAATAATCAAACCGTCATGTCATATCATACCACAAAACATGAGACTCAACCTAAGACAATCAGCCAAATAATAAAAAAGATATGGCTTTCAGAAAATGAAGACACTAAAACATGATTTTTTTTGTTTCAAAAATGCTCTTATTGTGTAAAACCAAAATATATATATAAAAAAAAAAAACATATTAGGTATCGCCACATCTGTAATAACCTGCTCTATAAAAATATCACATGAGCTAACCCGTTTGGTAAATGCCATAAAAAAATAAAAATAAGAACCGTGCCAAAAAGCCATTTTTACACCTTACAACACAAAAAGTGTAATAACAAGCGATCAAAAAGTCATATGTGTACCTAAATGGTACCAATCAAACAGTCATCTCATCCCGCAAAAAATGAGACCCTACCTAAGACAAAAAATAAAAAAAATATGGCTTTCAGAAAATGGAGACCCAAAGATATGATTTTTTTTTTTCCCAAAAATTCTTTTATTGTCTAAAACCAAAAAAAATAGACATTTTCGGTATAGCCGCGTCCGTAACAACCTGCTCTATATAAAAAAATAAAAACACACATTCTACCCTGTCAAGTGATTATTGTAAAAGACAAAAGATAAAAACTGTGCCAGAACAGCCATTTTTTGTTTACCTTGCCTCACAAAAAGCATAATATATATACTGTATATATACACATACACACAATGCACAACTACCTCTAGAAAAAGATTTATATACTGCAGGAGTAACCCATATATAATATATATATATTTATGACACTGGCAGTACAGCAGGCCAAATTTAAATATGGAGGTGCAGGTCAATGGATCCGGCAACAAATCTAGGACAATATAAGAATAAAAAAAAAAAAATGAAAGCAGTCACAAAAATTTTGTCAAATTAAAAATACTTTATTCACCCCTGTGGTCGCAACTAGGGATGAGCGAACTTCTGTTTCAAGTTCGGCGTAAAAGGTTCAAGTTATCTAAGAATTCCGTTATGGATTCCGCTATCACGGACCATAAATATGGTCCGTGGTAACGGAATCCATAATTGAATAATTGGATAACTTGAACCTTGGACGCTGAACTTGAAACACTAGCCGCAACGTTTCAGCTCATAGGTTGAAAAAAAGGCTCCGTGAATAAGCTGAAAACATTGCGACCACAGGGGTGAATAAAGTGTTTGAGAGTGCGGACATTTTTTTCTTTACATGACTATGTATACAGTGGGGCAAAAAAGTATTTAGGCGGCCACCAATTGTGCAAGATCTCCCACTTAAAAAGATGAGAGAGGCTTATAATTTTCTTCATAGATATACCTCAACTATGAGAGACAAAATGGGGGGAAAGAATACAGGAAATCGCATTGTAGAATTTCTAATGAATTAATTGGTAAATTCCTTGGTAAAAAAAGTATTTTGTCACCTACACAGGGGCGGACATACCGCATGTGCAGCCTGTTCGGTTGCACAGGGGCCCAGAGCAGGAGGGGGCCCCTTCTTAACGGCTGCAGGGGGAGGTGAGCAACTCCTAGGGTCGTCTTTAGAGTGGGGCAAAGGCAGCTGCCACGGGCCCAGTTGCTCCTGGGGGGCCCAAGCAGGGGCGTACAGGCCTGGCGGGGGGAGGGGGCCCGCTACACTCCCATGTAATGGGAGTGCTCTGACCGGGCCCAGCATGAAGTACAGTGAGAATGCAGGGCCCAGTCAGAGTGCTCTTCAAACAGGTGACGCCGAGGCAAGGAGGAGGGGGGGCGCACTCACCCGGCCCGGCAGTTCTCGTCACTGTCGGGCTGTTAGTTTCTATAGTGAAGCAGGGAGACCTCTCTGCTCCCTGCTTCACTGATATTCAGAGCTCAGGCGCTCCCCCTGCTGGCTGCACATTGCGCTGCTGGCTGTGGGAGGAGCGATGAATGCCCGGGAATCTGCCTCCAGCACAGCCAGCAGCACGATGTGAGTGTGGGAGCCTGTCATCAGGGAAGAAGGTAAGTATTGAGTTTCCCCCCCCCCCATAAAGCTGCAAAAAGGGGCAACCACTAAAGTGAGGGGGCACAAAAGAGCCACTGTGAGGGGCACATATCTGGGTAAAACAACTACTGTGAGGGGCACAGATATATAGGCATAACTACTATGAGGGGCACATATCTGGCATAACTGTTATAAGGCAGCTCATATCTGGTATAACTATGGGCACATATCTGGCATAACCACTGTGAGGGGCACATATTTGGCATAACTGTTATAAGGCAGCTCATATCTGGCATAACCTTGGGCACTGGGCACATATCTGGCATAACCACTGTGAGGGGCACATCTGGCAAAACTGTTGTAAGGGGGCTCATATCTGGCATAACTAGAGGCCCATATCTGGCATAACTGCTGTGAGGGAGGCACATATCTGGCCATAACGACTGAGGGGGCACATATCTGGGCATAACGACTGAGGAGGCACACATCTGGCTATAACCACTGTGAGGGAGGCACATGTCTGGCCAGAACTACTGTGAGGGGCACATATCTGGCATAATGACTGTGAGGGGGCACATATCTGGCATAACTACTGTGAGGGAGGCACATATCTAGCATAACCACTGTAAGGGAGGCACATATATGGGCATAACGACTGTGAGAGGGGCACATATCTGGGCATAACGACTGTGATGGAGGCACATATCTGGGCATAATGACTGTGAGAGTGGCACATATCTGGGCATAATGACTGTGAGAGGGGCACATATCTCGTCTAACGACTGTGAGGGAGGCACATATCTGGGCATAACTAATGTGAGGGGGCACATATCTAGCATAATGACTGTGAGGGGTCACATATCTGGGCATAACTACTGTGAGGGGGCACATATCTGGGTATAACTGCTGTGACGGCTTAATTACTGTGAGGGGCCACAATGTGGGCATTAGTACTGTATGGTAGCACTAGATTACCCTGCTATACATTGGCATGGCTCAGTCTTACAGGACCAGCACAGCGCCCCCTGCTGGCGATTTCACAGGGGCTGTCACCATCTCTTCCTTATGTGATTATTCTTTTTCTCTATCACTACAGGGACCTTGTTCTGGATCCAGTGGACATCACACCGACGCCAGTGACATCCTGGATGAGGTACCTACAAACAAGCAAGATTTCTGTCTCTCACAGACCTGTAACTTCTTTGAAAGGCTCCTCTGTCATCCACTCGTTACCTGTATTAATGGCACCTGTTTGAACTTGTTATCAGTATAAAAGACACCTGTCCACAACCTCAAACAGTTACACTCCAATCTCCACTATGGCCAAGACCAAAGAGCTGTCGAAGGACACCAGAAACAAAATTGTAGACCTGCACCAGGCTGGGAAGACTGAATCTGCAATAGGCAAGCAGCTTGGTGTGAAGAAATCAACTTTGGGAGCAATTACTAGAAAATGGAAGACATACAAGACCACTGATAATCTCCCTCGATCTGGGGCTCCACGCAAGATCTCACCTCGTGGGGTAAAAATGATGACAAGAACGGTGAGCAAAAATCCCAGAACCACACGGGGGGACCTAGTGAATGATATGCAGAGAGCTGGGACCAAAGTAACAAAGGCTACCATCAGTAACGCACTACGCCACCAGGGACTCAAATCCTGCAGTGCCAGACGTGTCCTCCATGCCAGTACATGTCCGGGCCCATCTGAACTTTGCAAGAGAGCATTTGGATGACCCAGAAGAGGATTAGGAGAATGTCATATGGTCAGATGAAACCAAAGTAGAACTTTTTGGTAAAAACTCAACTCGTCGTGTTTGGAGGAGAAAAAATGCTGAGCTGCATCCAAAGAACACCATACCTACTGTGAAGCATGGGGGTGGAAACATCATGCTTTGGGGCTGTTTTTCTGCAAAGAGACCAGGACAACTGATCCGTGTAAAGGAAAGAATGAATTTTGAGTGAAAACCTCCTTACATCAGCAAGGGCATTGAAGATGAAACGTGGCTAGGTCTTTCAGCATGACAATGATCCCAAACACACCGCCCGGGCAACGAATGAGTGGCTTTGTAAGAAGCATTTTAAGGTCCTGGATTGGCCTAGACAGTCTCCAGATCTCAACACCATAGAAAATCTTTGGAGGGAGTTGAAAGTCCATGTTACCCAGTGACCCTCAAAATATCGCTGCTCTAGAGGAGATCTGCTTGGAGGAATGGGCCAAAATACCAGCAACAGTGTGTGAAAACCTTGTGAAGAGTTACAGAAAATGTTTGACCTCTGTCATTGCCAACAAAGGGCATATAACAAAGTATTGAGATTAACTTTTGTTATTGACCAAATACTTATTTTCCACCATAATTTGCAAATAAATTCTTTAAAAATCAGACAATGTGATTTTCGGGATTTTTTTTTCTCATTATGTCTCTCACCTATACCTTGTGGATGTAAAAAAAAAAAAAACGGAGACAGCACGTCCAAAGAAATGAAAATTTATTCAATTTCTTTGGACGTGCTGTCTCCATTTTTTATTTTTTTGAAATCCACAAGTTGTTCGTTGGGGGGCATTTTACCACCCCCCTGGAGATGAGCACCTGCTGCATTGTTACTAAGGAGTGCAGTTCACCCGTGTTTTTGTCTCATCTATACCTATGATGAACATTACAGGCCTCTCTAATCTTTTTAAGTGGGAGAAATTGCACAATTGGTGGCTGACTAAATACTTTTTTGCCCCACTGTGTGTGTATGTATATGTGTGTGTGTATATGTGTGTGTGTGTATGTATGTATGTATGTATGTATATATATATATATATATATATATATATATATATATATATCACCTAAAGAATTATTAGGAACACCATGCTAATATGGTGTTGGACCCCCTTTTGCCTTCAGAACTGCCTTAATTCTATGTGGCATTGATTCAACAAAGTGCTGATAGCATTCTTTAGAAATGTTGGCCCATATTGATAGGATAGCATCTTGCAGTTGATGGAGATTTGAGGGATGCACATCCAGGCCACGAAGCTCCCGTTCCACCATGTAGCGGAGAGGCAGGGTGAAGTGCAGTATCTCCGCTGGTAGACAGGAACAATCAGAATGAAATGCAGGTAGCGTGTATATATCCCATCCCTCCAAGAACTAGACGACACATAGCTTGGAGGTGAACTGCCTGGCTGCTAGCTTGCAGCCCTTTTTATTACATGCCCCCATGAAGGAGAGGGACACACACATTATCATACATTAAGCAATAACATTGTAGTTACAACCCACACATATTCCTCCCCTCTGTCTAGGAGATAATTGAATCAATCACTGTATCTCCCCAATTATCTCCTAAACTGAAAAGTTACTACACAATGGGACAATAGAAACCCACCCAGCATATTCCTCCCCTCTGTTTGGAGCTAATTGAGTCAATCACTGTATCTTCTCAACTATCTCCTAAGCTGAAAAGTTACTCTTATACATTTTTACAACTTTGTGAGTTTACAGGTTACATACATAAAACTTATACCAATTTAACCAGTATAACTTGAGGATAACATATCCAAAACACAGTGGCAACTTGGAATAAAAGGGGGGGATTGTCACAGATACAGTCCAACAGTTCTCAATGTGGCTGGATTTGCCACAATGCTCCCCCAGAACCAAGCCGGCATACACAGTCTGATCCAAACGGATTGGCTTGGGGAGGTCCGGAAGAGTACCCACCGATCATTGTTCAAGGTCAGTTTGTCTGGATAACCCGTCGGCGTTGCCATTCTGCTTCCCAGGGCGGTAGTGAATTGTCAAGTCAAACGGCTGCAGCGCCAAACTCCAGCGCAACAGCCGGGCATTGTCTCCAGACACCCGGTTTAGCCATACCAACGGGTTGTGATCGGTGAGTAGCGAGAACTGTTGTCCATAAATGTACGGCTGTAATTTATTGAAGGCCCACACCACGGCCAGGCATTCCTTTTCGATGGCGGCGTAGCTTACCTCTCGGGGTAACAATTTCCTGCTTAAGTAAGCTACAGGATGCTCGCCGCCATCAGCTCCAACTTGGCTCAGTACTGCTCCCAATCCAAACATTGAAGCGTCTGTGTGGACCAGAAAACGTTTAGTTGGATCAGGAGCGGCCAAGACAGGAGCATTTATCAAAGAGTCTTTCAGTTTTTAGAATGCCTGTTCACACTCTGGGCTCCAGGTGACAATCTTAGGGAGATTTTTACGGGTAAGGTCAGTGAGGGGTTTTGCTACGGCGCTATAATTGGGTACAAATTTCCAGTAATACCCAGCGGTACCTAAGAAAGCTAATACCTGGGTCTTGGTGCGGGGGGTTGGCCATTTGGCGACAGCCTCAATTTTAGCGGGTTCTGGCTTCTGTTTCCCACTACCCACCCTGTGTCCCAGATACTGAACTTCTGCCATCCCTATATGGCACTTGCTGGGTTTTAGGGTCAGGTTGGCTTCCCTGATCCTATCTAGGATAAACCCGATATGGGTTAAATGTTCTTCCCAGGAGCTGCTGAATATGGCGATATCGTCTAAATATGCGCACGCAAACTCCTGGGATCCTTCCAATAGCCGATCTACCATCCTCTGAAAGGTAGCCGGGGCGTTCTTCATCCCAAATGGCATGACCTTAAACTGGTACAGGCCAAATGGGGTGACGAACGCCGACTTGGGGAATCTGCCAGTACCCTTTACACAAATCTATCGTCGTGAGGTACTGACCACGGGCCATCTTATCTAAGAGTTAGTCTATCCTGGGCATAGGATAGGCGTCTGATACAGTCTTGTCATTCAACTTCCGGTAGTCTACGCAGAAAAAGGGTCGTGCCGTCCCGTTTCGGCACTAGAACTACCGGGGAAGCCCAGGGGCTGTCGGAGTGTTCTATCACCCCAAGCTCTAACATTTCGTCAATCTCCTTACGCATGTGTTCCTTGACAGATTCAGGGATGCGGTAAGGGGGTTGACGCATGGGCAGCTGACCAGGGGTCTCCACTCGGTGAGTGGCTAGGGGGGTATACCCTGGTACATTAGAGAAGGTTTCGCTTTTCTCTCGTAAGAGATCTACAATCTGGTCCCTTTCCTGCGGGTTTATTCTTTCCCCCAATTGTACCTCTCCCAGGTCTTCGTTCCGGTTCTCCATTCCCAGGAGATCAGGGAAAGGTAAATTTTCCATATCTTCTGCAGCAGAGGCGCAAATAGCATTTACCTCCTCTGGGCGTTCATGATATGGTTTTAACATGTTAACATGGAGCATCCGACTAACTCCTGCTCCAGTACATGGACCGATCACATAGGTGTTGTCACAGACTTGTTCCACCACTTTGTATGGGCCCTGCCAGGAAGCCTGCAGTTTATCATTCTTAACAGGTTTAAGGATCAACACCTTTTCCCCCACTTGAAAACTGCGGTCCCTGGCACCTCTATCATACCATCGGCGCTGCCGGTTCTGGGCCGCCTGGAGGTTAGAGCGTACGGTCTCGGTTAGCTCCTCCAAGCGGTCCCGTAACTCCAGCACATATGGTACAACAGGGGTACCATCTATCGTGACTTCCCCCTCCCAATGTTCCCGGATTAAATCTAAGGGGCCCCTTACCCTCCTTCCGAACAATAACTCGAAAGGTGAGAACCCAGTGGACTCTTGAGGTACCTCCCTGTATGCGAACAACAGGTGGGGCAAAAACCGCTCCCAGTTCTTCTGGGTCTCCATGAACGTACGGAGCATTTGTTTCAATGTTCCGTTAAACCGTTCACAGAGGCCATTAGACTGGGGGTGGTAGGCAGAGTTTATAATCGGCTTTACCCCACATGTTTTCCACAACTGGCGGGTGGCTTCAGCGGTGAACTGGGTGCCCCTATCAGAAATAATCTCTCGGGGGAAACCCATGCGAGAGAATATTTTAATAAGGGCCTCGGCTACGGTCTCGGCATGAATATTAGTCAATGCCACTGCCTCAGGGTAACGGGTGGCGTAATCTACTACCGTCAGGATAAACCACTTCCCCGAGGGGCCGGGTTTAGCTAGGGGTCCAATAATGTCAACAGCTACCCTACTGAAGGGTTCTTCAATTATAGGGAGGGAGTGTAACTTAGCCTTATATTTATCTCCTCGCTTCCCTACTCGTTGGCAGGTGTCACACGTTTGGCAATACTGCCGAATGTCTTTGGAGATACCGGGCCAAAAGAAGTTCTGCGTTAGCCGGTGTTTAGTCCGACTAACGCCTAAGTGTCCTGACAGGGGGATGTCATGAGCAATGCGTAGTAACTCACGTCTGTATCTCTTAGGTACTACTAACTGTCGCATAGATACGGGAACTGTACCGGCTACTGTCTTCTCTGCATATCTATACAGTAACCCCTTTTCCCACCCATATCTCTCCCCCTCTAACCCAGTTTGGCTTCCTGCTACTTTAACTTTATATACTTGCAAGGAAGGGTCATTAGCTACCTCACTACCAAACTCTAATGGGGGGGCCCAAGGGATAACAGGGGTATTGTTCCTTACCGGAGCCTCAGAGTGATTTGCCGGTGGGTTGGTGCGGGCCTGCTGCCTGGTAACAACAGGTAAAGCTTCCTGGAGGTTCCGTTGTGGCACAAACACCGAAGTCAGCTCCCCCAAATCGTTGCCCAAAATAATATCCGCTGGCAAATCTTGCATGAGCCCCACTTCCACATTTCCAGACCCCGCTCCCCAATTCAAATGTACCCGGGCAGTAGGAATCTTGTAGATATTACCGGCTACTCAAACAGCTACACATTCACCGGTGAGCTGGTGAGCAGGGATCAAGTGACTCCGGACCAAGGTGATGGTGGCGCCAGAGTCTTGTAATCCCTGGCGGCTCCTGCCATCTAGGTGGACGGCTTGGCAATGTCCTTGTCTGTTGTCAGAGGCTGCCTGTATCGGGTTGGCCTCGTGTAGAATGCCCAAGGGTTCCCCTGGAGGCATTGGCACCAATTGCTGCTGGGAAAACTCATTTTGGAAGCAGTGTACTGCCGCTGGGCAATGAATCTGCTGGCTAGGGTTTCCCCAGTTGGAACGGTTTCGGTTCCTGGGACAATCTTTCTGGATGTGCCCCTGCTGCTTGAAAATATGGCATCTGACCTGAGGGCGAGACTGGTATCTGGGTGCTTGTTGGTAGTTGCCCCCACTCGATCTGTAGGGTGCTGGACTGGATGCTGGAACGGGGTTAGTTGTAGGGGCCCCGGAAAGGGGTCATTGTGCAACCTTCTGTGCCCGCCGGGCATCTTGGTACTCGTCTGCCATAGTAGCTGCCACATGTACGGTATTGGGTTTGCGATCCCGTAACCAGTTTTGTAATTCGTCAGACAGTCCTTGAAAAAATTGCTCCAGTAATAACAATTGTAACAGCTCTTCCAGCTGGGTTACCTGTGCTGCTTGTAACCATCCTTTAGCAGCACGGGTCAATCTATGTGCCCATTCCGTGTGGGTATCTCTCTCGGCTTTCTTTAGCTCCCGAAAGCGCTGGCGGTATGCCTCAGGGGTAATGGCATACCGGGTCAATATGGCTTGTTTTACCTTTTGATAATCTGTGCTGTCCTCATCTGGCATAGTCCAGTATGCTTCCGCTGCCCTACCCGACAATTTGCCGGCCAATAGGGGTACCTTATCCGCAGGATCGATTTTATGCAGCTGGCATAATCTTTCGAAGTCCTGCAGGTACCCATCAATGTCCTCGGTTTCCACATAGGTTTCAAATGCATGGTGCGGTAATTTCTGTTTTTCTGATATTACCGGATATGCAGGAGGGTTTGCTCCCCCAGGTGAAGTGAGGTTTGGTCGGGTGGCCGCTAGATATTCATTAATATCAGCTGATGTCCTTTCCAGAAATTCCTGGGAATGTGGCAACGGAAAAAATGCCAGCCTTATCCTCATTTCGTTGGCCCATGCTGAGCTATATGTTTCCGTGGCTGCTGGTGTAACTGCTGCTTGATCGCCCTCCATGAGTTCTGCAATAATGACTCTTTTCGCTTTGTTACTGGCAATAATTCCTCTGGCTTCCAGTAATGCCTTTAGCATTTCTCTTTTCAGCCTGGTATAATCCGTCCCCATTCGTCATCTGTTCGCATAAAATTCGCATACTCACAAACGATGACTTTGTATGGATGAGGTTCCTTTCCGTTCGTATCAAATAAAACAGCTGAACGGTCTTCTGCTGTGAGATTCGAATCCCGTCGCTTGCCACCAATTGTAGCGGAGAGGCAGGGTGAAGTGCAGTATCTCCGCTGGTAGACAGGAACAATCAGAATGAAATGCAGGTAGCGTGTATATATCCCATCCCTCCAAGAACTAGACGACACATAGCTTGGAGGTGAACTGCCTGGCTGCTAGCTTGCAGCCCTTTTTATTACATGCCCCCATGAAGGAGAGGGACACACACATTATCATACATTGAGCAATAACATTGTAGTTACAACCCACACATATTCCTCCCCTCTGTCTAGGAGATAATTGAATCAATCACTGTATCTCCCCAATTATCTCCTAAACTGAAAAGTTACTACACAATGGGACAATAGAAACCCACCCAGCATATTCCTCCCCTCTGTTTGGAGCTAATTGAGTCAATCACTGTATCTTCTCAACTATCTCCTAAGCTGAAAAGTTACTCTTATACATTTTTACAACTTTGTGAGTTTACAGGTTACATACATAAAACTTATACCAATTTAACCAGTATAACTTGAGGATAACATATCCAAAACACAGTGGCAACTTGGAATAAAAGGGGGGGATTGTCACAGATACAGTCCAACAGTTCTCAATGTGGCTGGATTTGCCACACACCACATCCCAAAGATGCTCTATTGGGTTGAGATCTGGTGACTGTGGGGGCCATTTTAGTACAGTGAACTCATTGTCATGTTCAAGAAACCAATTTGAAATGATTCGAGCTTTGTGACATGGTGCATTATCCTGCTGGAAGTAGCCATCAGAGGATGGATACATGTTCTCATTCTGTTTACGCCAAATTCGGACTCTACCATTTGAATGTCTCAACAGAAATCGAGACTCATCAGACCAGGCAACATTTTTCCAGTCTTCAACAGTCCAATTTTGGTGAGCTCGTGCAAATTGTAGCCTCTTTTTCCTATTTGTAGTGGAGATGAGTGGTACCTGGTGGGGTCTTCTGCTGTTGTAGCCCATCCGCCTCAAGGTTGTGCGTGTTGTGGCTTCACAAATGCTTTGCTACATACCTCGGTTGTAACGAGTGGTTATTTCAGTCAATGTTGCTCTTCTATCAGCTTGTATCAGTCGGCCCATTCTCCTCTGACCTCTAGCATCCACAAGGCATTTTTGCCCACAGGACTGCCGCACACTGGATGTTTTTCCCTTTTCACACCATTCTTTCTAAACCCTAGAAATGGTTGTGCCTGAAAATCCCAGTAACTGAGCAGATTGTGAAATACTCAGACCGGCCCGTCTGGCACCAACAACCATGCCACGCTCAAAATTGCTTAAATCACCTTTCTTTCCCATTCTGACATTCAGTTTGGAGTTCAGGAGATTGTCTTGACCAGGACCACCCCCCTAAATGCATTCAAGCAACTGCCATGTGATTGGTTGACTAAATAATTGCATTAATGAGAAATAGGTGTTCCTAATAATTCTTTTGGTGAGTGAGTGTGTATGTGTGTGTATATATATATATATATATATATATATATATATACAGGGAGTGCAGAATTATTAGGCAAGTTGTATTTTTGAGGATTAATTTTATTATTGAACAACAACCATGTTCTCAATGAACCCAAAAAACTCATTAATATCAAAGCTGAATATTTTTGGAAGTAGTTTTTAGTTTGTTTTTAGTTTTAGCTATTTTAGGGGGATATCTGTGTGTGCAGGTGTCTATTACTGTGCATAATTATTAGGCAACTTAACAAAAAACTAATATATACCCATTTCAATTATTTATTTTTACCAGTGAAACCAATATAACATCTCAACATTCACAAATATACATTTCTGACATTCAAAAACAAAACAAAAACAAATCAGTGACCAATGTAGCCACCTTTCTTTGCAAGGACACTCAAAAGCCGCCATCCATGGATTCTGTCAGTGTTTTGATCTGTTCACCATCAACATTGCGTGCAGCAGCAACCACAGCCTCCCAGACACTGTTCAGAGAGGTGTACTGTTTTCCCTCCTTGTAAATCTCACATTTGATGATGGACCACAGGTTCTCAATGGGGTTCAGATCAGGTGAACAAGGAGGCCATGTCATTAGATTCTCTTCTTTTATACCCTTTCTTGCCAGCCACGCTGTGGAGTACTTGGACGCGTGTGATGGAGCATTGTCCTGCATGAAAATCATGTTTTTCTTGAAGGATGCGGACTTCTTCCTGTACCACTGCTTGAAGAAGGTGTCTTCCAGAAACTGGCAGTAGGACTGGGAGTTGAGCTTGACTCCATCCTCAACCCGAAAAGGCCCCACAAGCTCATCTTTGATGATACCAGCCCAAACCAGTACTCCACCTCCACCTTGCTGGCGTCTGAGTCTGACTGGAGCTCTCTGCCCTTTACCAATTCAGTCACGGGCCCATCCATCTGGCCCATCAAGACTCACTCTCATTTCATCAGTCCATAAAACCTTAGAAAAATCAGTCTTGAGATATTTCTTGGCCCAGTCTTGACGTTTCAGCTTGTGTGTCTTGTTCAGTGGTGGTCGTCTTTCAGCCTTTCTTACCTTGGCCATGTCTCTGAGTATTGCACACCTTGTGCTTTTGGGCACTCCAGTGATGTTGCAGCTCTGAAATATGGCCAAACTGGTGGCAAGTGGCATCTTGGCAGCTGCACGCTTGACTTTTCTCAGTTCATGGGCAGTTATTTTGCGCCTTGGTTTTTCCACACGCTTCTTGCGACCCTGTTGACTATTTTGAATGAAACGCTTGATTGTTCGATGATCACGCTTCAGAAGCTTTGCAATTTTAAGAGTGCTGCATCCCTCTGCAAGATATCTCACTATTTTTGACTTTTCTGAGCCTGTCAAGTCCTTCTTTTGACCCATTTTGCCAAAGGAAAGGAAGTTGCCTAATAATTATGCACACCTAATATAGGGTGTTGATGTCATTAGACCACACCCCTTCTCATTACAGAGATGCACATCACCTAATATGCTTAATTGGTAGTAGGCTTTCGAGCCTATACAGCTTGGAGTAAGACAACATGCATAAAGAGGATGATGTGGTCAAAATACTCATTTGCCTAATAATTCTGCACTCCCTGTGTATATATATATATATATATATATATATATATATATATATATATATATAAAAATATATATATAAAATTTGTATTCGGGTCGGCTCAAGATAAGTACACCTACCTACCTACTATGCTAAGCAGTAGGGGTATGCCGAGACTGCTGTACGGAGGGTAGGCTAAAGGGGCCCACCCCATTGAGTAGTTAGAATAAAAGGAGACTTGGGAGGGTGGGGCAGAAACGAGCTGCCGGTAAGGTGAGGAGGAGGCTGCGGCTTATAAGCAGTATAGCCCAGCCTCCCCTCACACAAATGCGGCAAATAGCCATTTGCCTATAACTTGTATTCGGGTCGGCTCAAGATAAGTACGCCTACCTACCTACTATGCTAAGCAGTAGGGGTATGCCGAGACTGCTATACGGAGGGTAGGCTAAAGGGGCCAAAAATAACAAACATAGCTCAGGGCAATAGTGTTATTAACAAAATTACAATACCAGATTCCTGAAAGCATTAAACATTTCACACAGCGGATTTGGTATATTTCGTGCATAACAAGCCGACTGCCATCTGCCCAACTTCTTAATAACATGCACTGAGACAGTGTGCTTGGAGGCGGCGAAGCCGCGCCAATGCGAAAGTAATGCCCTGTGATGACCCCAACATTCCTCAATAATATTCGGATGAATTTGAGAAAGTTCTGACAACTCAAAGGCACAGAACCCAGCTTTAGCAGAAGAGCTTCCCCTGGGGTTGCTTTGGTAAAGCGCATCCATTCCTGCACTGCCATAACTGGGCACCACTAATTACCAGTGGGGAAGTATCTAACCTCTGTGAGCTGACCCGCTCGGGCCGTCTTTGTGGACGTTAAAGTAAGAACTTAGCATGACCCATCCCATGACAGGGGATCCTTCCTCAGATAGCTCTTGCATGTTGTGGCTCAGGTGAACTCGCCTGGTCTGAGGAAGCCGTAGAAGGCTAGGTACATGGTTGTCTTGATCAAAATTACTGTGCTTACTGAAGGGGTTTAGCGTAGTTTATCTGAAAGCAATCTGAACATTGACCCTGTAAATGGCTGTCGTGTAGGGCGGGCCAGAGCGGACCCCTTCTGGATACCCTTCAGTAGCATTCTAATTGGATGGGCTGAAAACAAGGAGGGTTGATTAGGATGCCGTAGATAAAAATGATGTTGAATCCCAGCGGGGTATAACTTAATAGTGCTAAATGACAGCTTGTGGGGAGAGTGGCAAAAATGCGGCAAAGGCCAGTAGGTAAGAGATGTTGCCCACTCCTGCCGAAGAATAGGTTCTCTTAAAAGTACAGAACGAGATCCATGCCTTCTTATATATCCTCAGGGTGTTACAGGACAGGGCTTTAGTCATAAGCGGCCTGGCGGTGGCGAGATGAACCGTTAGTCCATCACTAGCTGGTCGAGCCTGGGCACTGGTGATGGTACGCGGTCTGCTTGTGGAGAGACCTGCAAAAAGAGAAGAGCCAATAGCCCTGTATGGAAACCTGCGGAAAGATCATTGATAACATACTGTACCCAGTCTGCATGTGGATGGGACCCTAACAGGATAAGACAACATCCCTGTACAGACTAAAGGCTAAGACAAACTCTGGTATGCTGAGTTTCTATTCAACCTCACGTTCTTAGATTTGAGGACCACCGAGACCTCCCCACAGACTATGGTCTTGTTGTCTGGCGCCTCATGAGCTGTTATGAGTAAGGACGCTAAGTTCACGTACTTGCGGTCAATTATTTCCTGTCAAATGTTGGCTGGAACGAAGTGGAACGGTGCGATAGGGGGTACAGAACCTGACCCATCAGCAACACTAGAAGAACCTGCCGGACTCTGTATCGCCTGCCTCGACCGACTCTAGCCTGGCCTAAAAGTTCAACATTGATGATGCCATGGAGTTGATGGCCGCGTGCAGTTGCGTAAGCGAGGTCTGAATAGTGTCCATGGACACCACCTGTGGATTTTGGACCTCCGGAACTGAAGACAGAAGACTGAACAGTTCCGCCTTCCTTGCAGAAGCTGGAAATGGAATGCCTCTTTTGGATAACTCTGCCATCAACTTGGGCACAGTCCATGACCTTTATGATGGTGTGGAGTCTCTTGCGGAATGTGACACCACGCTCCCACGGGATGATGATGTATCGCCCATCAATGATTCTTGAGACATCCTGCTAAAACACAACATGATTAATGTAGAAGATGAATACCCAACACCAGTTTGTGCCATTCACCAGTATCACGGACCACCGATGTGCCAAGAACCGCCGTACCAGCACACGAGATGCCGTCCAGCATGCGGAGCACCCCTTCACCGAAGTGACTGAATATGGGAAGATGTGCACATAGCAGAATAGAATGTGACCTAAGTAGCCTTGCAAGCCCTGAACGAGTGTAGACTGAGACATGAGTGGACGAGGCATATGTTGTGGCAGGCCAAGGGTCAGCCACGTGATGATCGTTGCCTCGTGTTCAGGTGAATGATGTCGACGGAGGAAAATGACAGAAGTCTGAGTATAGTTCAAAACCTTGTCAGGAACCCAAAGTAGGAGTGTCCTAACCCATTTATTTATATGCAATACAAAGGGTGTAACCACTCAAAGTAAAACATGATTGGTTTACAGACATTTCAATAATGGCTTTTGATTGGTACACAAATAATACTTCTTGATTGGTTAGAACTTAGAACTGAATCCATCTATTGATTGGTTAGTATTTAACAAGTTTCACTTTTCCAAAAATGTGTTAACTAATGAGTTTAGTTTTTTTTTAGCAAGAGATGCATATTTGCGATTTAGCACGTACAAATCTTATCTTATCTTAACACACACGGCTCACTTATATAGGTTTTTAGCTTACGCTTGTTATATGCTTGTTTTTTTCAAATGTCACCACATTATATCACGTACCCAGAAAAGTGAAAAACATCTTATGAATTTTATATCCACTTTCAGAAATGCTGGATAATTTCCTTAACATTTCCCTCCTTTTTTCACGTGGTAGACGTTTTGTTCTGAAGGCTTCATTTTATCGTGTGTGTGTGTGTGTGTGTCTAACTACTAACCTGCCTGAACAAACAAATGACCCCTTAGACAGCCCGTACTTCAGAGTATACAGATAAGCTGCATAGACCATGCGATACAAGCATCGATTCCAGTCTGTCTAGTAGTTGTCATTTGATTAAGCATACATACATTTTATTAAAACCACAGCACACAAACACACACTATCTAAGTGGATGTCGGTGCAGCATTGTTGTTCCATACATTATTGTCCATAGTTCTGGATACACCTTCTTCTGCTCCTGTGTTGGGATCTCTAGGAGCTGGTAGGTTAGCTATACTGCTAGGAGCATCAGCAGTAAGCCTAAAAGTTTCTGTGTAGCTGTGGTCCTCTGTTGTAGAATCAGGAAGATGAACATCATCTTGGGCATTGCTGTCCCTTGGTTGTACAGTGCTGTCAATCATGGCATATCCCTTGACCAATATGGTGCGACCTGGAGTGTAGCTACGTGGAGTAGGCCTTGAACCGCCTTGAAAGTCCACCTCCATCCTCCTCTAGTCTACGTTATGGACACTTGGGTGATGGGAAACCTGGGACAGACACTTCCTTCCTGCCAAAGATGAGCCTCCATCCGAACTTCTACTTAGGTCCTAAAGCTACTTAATACAGAACAGAAAGTGATAAACGCAATAACCGTACAACCTGAGTGATTCCATCTGGGACCACCACTATAGTGACTCCATACTGTTGAGAGTGTAGAGCTTGTGTGATCCCTAGGGTCTTCAGTATGTGTCCCATTATCTCCCCAGTGAAGTGGGTACCTCTGTCTGACTCTATCACCTCTGGAATCCCATAACTGCAGACTACCTCTGACAATATTTTCTTAGCAGTATTTTTGGCCATAGCCGTAGTTACTGGCCAGGCTTCTGGTCAGCCTGAGAATACATCAATGGCTACAAGGACATACTCATATGTGCTCACCTTGGGTAGCTGTATGTAATCCACCTGCACTCTTTGAAACGGATACAAGGGTTTGGGAGTGTGTTTCTTGGGGGTCTTTACAAACCTCCCAGGGTTATGTCTGGCACATGTAAGACAACCCTAAACAAACTTTTCAAAGAGTGTCTGAATTCCAGGTGCAAACCAATGTTCTAACACTAGTGCGCTCATAGCTCCTTTTGACAAATGAGTAGGGCCATGTGCTAAATTGGCCATCATCGGATACAAACTCTGAGGCAAACATGTTCTGCCATTTACCTGCCAGAGCTCTCCTGTCTTCGTGGTCCCCCGCCTCCATCCATACCTTTTTGTCTTGAGGCGTTATCTGGGCCTGTAATTCCTGCAAGAGCGACAAATCTGGCATAGTTGGAAAAAAACAATGTCAGGAGCGGCAGACCAGCTGCTTGGTCTGCTTGAGCATTTCCCACGGCTAGCGGATCATCTTGCTTCACACGGGCTGGCACTTTAACAATGGCTACCTCTGTCGGCAGCGCTAGGGCCTCTATGAGGCTCTGTACTGCTTCTGAATTTTTAATTGGTTTGCCCGATGAAGTCAGAAATCCCCTAGTTTTCCAGATAACACCAAAGTCATGTGCTACCCCGAAAGCATACCTGGAATCAGTGTAACAATTTATTCTCAGTCCCTTACCCATTGTACATGCGTCAGTGAGTGCCTTCAACTTCGCCTCCTATGCAGACGCACAAGATTGGAGTGGCTTTTGTATGATTACCTTACCATCTTGGATTACCGCATACCCGGTGACAAAGTGTCCTTGTTCGTCATTCCACCATCTGGAGCCATCTACAAAATACTCAGCATCAGGATTAGTTAATGGTGTTTCAGTAACATTTGTTAACCCTTATGTTTCTGCAATCATCAATTCATGACAGTTATGATTTGCAACTGGATCAGGCATTTCTACTACCACTCCCCTCTTCTCTTCTAAATCCACTGGCATCCAAAGTAGCTGGATTTAGAACAATACATCGCTGTAAGGTAATGTGGGGACTGAGTAGTGTCATCTCATATTTTGTGATTCTGGCTTGAGACAAATGTTTCAGTTTGGTGGAGTGTAGTAATTCAGCAACTGAATGTGGTACTTGTAATGTAAGAGGGTGTTGTAGTACCAAGTCTTCTGTCTTTAGCACAAATTCAGAGGCTGCAGCGACAGCTCTGAAACATGTTGGTAGTGCTCTGGCAATACAATCCAAACTGGTAGAATAGTATGCTATGGGCCGCATACGGTCCCTGTGTTTCTGCGTCAGTACACCTGAGGCAAATCCCCCTTGCTCATGACAATACAATGTGAAAGTTTGTTTGTAATTGGGGATGCCCAATGCTGTTGTTGTGGTGAGAGTGAGTTTTAATGCATGAAATGCACTCGCAGCTCCTGGTGTGAGTTCAAAGGTCTCTCCTTTTGAGGCAGTCATATAGTGGCTGCATCATCTGAGAGCATTCCTTAATCTAGGGGCGACAGTAACTGACAAGTCCAATAAAGACACGCAGAGCCCTTGGAGTAGTTGGCAGGGGGTGCTGCTGTATAGCAGTAACCCTCTCAGTTGTGAGGTGTTTGGTACATGAAGAAATACAGTGACCTAGGAAAATCATAGTAGATTTACAAAGTTGCAGCTTCTCTTTGGAGGCTTTACAACCATTTTCAGCAAGGAAAATAAGCAAAGAAAAAGTTTCTTCATTATACTGTTCAGAGCTGTGGCAACAAAGCAACAGATCATCAATATATCGTAAAAGAACAGTGTCCGGATAGGCCGGCTGCCAGGACTGCAACACAGAATGTAAAGCAGTGGAGAGAATATCAGGGAAATTGGCAGCCCCTTGTGGTAAAACGACCCATGCATACTGCTTGTGACGGAAAGTGAAGGCAAAATAGGGACAGCATTCTTCATCTAAAGCAGCGGTTCTCAACCTAGGGGTCGCGACCCCTTTGGGGGTCGATCGGCCCTTTCCGGGGGGTCGCCTGAGGCTTCCTATTGTGGGTCGCCCGCACAACGGCAGCGGCCCCTTATCCTCTCGGGCACAGGAAGTGATGTCCTATCACTGCCTGTGCTTGAAGGAGCCTGACGTCTGGACGGGTAAGGTCTGTCTGCTGAGGTCCGAGTTTTTTCGTTAATGACACCGCCGCTGAGCACCACTGCCACCAATGATTTAATTGAGCCTGGCTAATTTTATTTAAATTATTTGGCTGAGCAAGGCTTAATTTATTTGGGGGGACATGAAGCACCGCTGATTTATTTATTTGGGGGACCCTGAGCACTTCTGATTTATTTATTTGGGGGACCCTCAGCACCATTGATTTATTTATTTGGGGGGGGGGGGGACCTGAAGCACCGCTGATTTATTTATTTGAGGGGTACCCTGAGCACCACTGATTTTTTTTTGATTTTTTTTTGGGGGGGGGGGGGGGTACTGTGAGCACCACTGAGTTATTTATTTGAGGGGTACTGTGCGCATCACTGAGTTATTTATTTGAGGGGTACTGTGCGCATCACTGATTTATTTTTCAGGGGGTATTTGTTGTTTATTATTTATTTTAAAGTTATTTAGGGCTCTTTCACACTTGCGTTGTCCGGATCCGGCGTGTACTCCATTTGCCGGAATTACACGCCGGATCCGGAAAAACGCAAGTAAACTGAAAGCATTTGAAGACGGATCCGTCTTCAAAATGCGTTCAGTGTTACTATGGCAGACAGGACGCTATTAAAGTCCTGGCTGCCATAGTAGTAGTGGGGAGCGGGGGAGCAGTGTACTTACAGTCCATGTGATCACATCATCCATGCGCGTGGGGCGCCCTGACGTCACTCTTGAGCGCTCGGGGAGCCGCACGGACGGTAAGTATACTGCTCCCCCGCTCCCCACTACACTTTACCATGGCTGCCAGGACTTTAGCGTCCTGGCAGCCATGGTAACCACTCTGAAAAAGCTAAACGTCGGATCCGGCAATGCGCCGAAACGACGTTTAGCTTAAGGCCGGATCCGGATTAATGCCTTTCAATGGGCATTAATTCCGGATCCGGCTTTGCGGCAAGTGTTCAGGATTTTTGGCCGGAGCAAAAAGCGTAGCATGCTGCGGTATTTTCTCCGGCCAAAAAACGTTCCGGTCCGGAACTGAAGACATCCTGATGCATCCTGAACGGATTTCTCTCCATTCAGAATGCATTAGGATAAAACTGATCAGGATTCTTCCGGCATAGAGCCCCGACGACGGAACTCTATGCCGGAAGAAAAGAACGCAAGTGTGAAAGGGCCCTTATTTGGTTTACAAATATTTTGTATTTATGCTAAAGTTCTGTGGTTATGAATGAATACTTGTGTATTTGAAATAACATTTGGTGTATTGGTGTCTGTGCGTGTTTTTGGTGGGTCATCATAACAGTAGCAAAATTAGTTATACGTAGCAAGGAAAAAATTTTTATGGTTGGGGGTCACCACGACATGAGGAACTGTATTAAGGGGTCACGGCTTTAGAAAGGTTGAGAACCACTGATCTAAAGGGACAGAGAAGAAAGCATTTGCAAGATCAATGACAGTAAAAGATGTGGCATCTATGAGCACTTGGTTTAACAGCGTGTGTGGATTGGGCACTTGTGGTGTATATATGACAGTTACAGCATTCACTGCCCTTAAATCATGTACCATATGATAGACTGGAGGCTCACAGTCTGTTTCTTCTTTACAGGAAATAGGGGTGTATTAAAGGGGCTTTTTATAAGGATTATTAACCCTTTCCCCAACAGATCTTTCAGATAATTTGCAATAGCATCTTCCTGTGAAGAATTTAGTGGGTACTGACGTACACATGGCGGCTTAATGCCAGGTTTCAGCTGCACAACCACCGGAGTTACTGGTAGTCTGCCCACATCTGTCTTGGAAGTTGCCCACAAATGTGATGGCACTTCAGACAGCCAATCTGGGGGTGTAATTTTAGAGGTAGAGGAGGCACTAAATGTCATTAAGTACATAAGTGCACACAGAGTCTCTTTAGGCACAGTGTCATGCCCTGCTCAGGTTATGTGCGGAGGTCTGTCAGGTTAGCAGCACGTGTATAGCCTTTTGTTTTTGTTTTGGAGTTGATCTGTATCTGCGTCCCTTCAGGTGCACTGGGTGGGGTCGTTGGTTTGAGTTTAAATTACGCCCACTCCCAGTGTCCTGTGCGGGTTATAGCTTCTGTCTTGCTCAGAGGAAAGAAGGAAGGATTTTCTGTTCCTGCTCAGTAACAAGATAAGTTGGTTTTGTTTTCTTGTGGTTGTCTGTCTAGGCTGTTAGAGAGACGCCTGCCCCCTCCAGGTCCTGAGGGAGCAGGCTGCCTCTTTCCCCCTTTCACTATCTTAGGGATTTTAGGGAATCTTCAGCCTAGGCACGGGGACACGTTTATTCCCACCTTCAGGGTCTGAACGTGGGCATAGAAGTCTAGGGAGAGCTGGTAGGGATTTGTTAGGTGGTGACCTTTATCCCCAGCTTCTATCCTAGACACTTGTTTGGTGGTATTCTGTGTATCTTGTATCCTGTCCACCGTGACATTATAACCTGCCCATACTTTGACTGCCATTTCTCAGCTGTTTTGCGATGGAGTCAATTGATGCGCTAGTGGATCGCATGCAGGGATTATCCCTAGAGGTTGCTGATCTGCGTACTTCGGTCACACGGTGTCAGAATGCTCTGGCATCAGGTGCAATAGGAGGAAGTCAAATTTATGGGGAGCCTAAAGTCGCTCTCCCTGATAGATTTGCAGGGGGTGTGGATGACTTTATCTACTTTAAAGAGTCATGCAAGCTGTATTTTCGGCTGCGTCCATCTTCGTCTGGTGATGAGAGTCAGAGAGTAGGGATAATCCTATCCCTGCTTAAAGAGGACGCGCAATCCTGGGCCTTTTCTCTGCCATCCGGTTCTCTGGCCCTCCGGTCGGTGGAAGCATTTTTTAAAGCCTTGGGATTAATTTATGATGATCCAGATCGGGTCTCGATGGCGGAATCTAAATTGCGTAATTTATTACAAGGTGAACATACTGCAGAGGCTTACTGCGTTGAGTTTAGGAGATGGGCTACTGAGTCAGAGTGGAATGACCCCGCGTTACGTAGTCAGTTTTGTCAGGGGTTATCTGAGAGATTGAAAGATGCCCTTGCTTTTCATGAGTACCCGGATACATTGGAGAATGCTATGTCTTTGGCAGTACGGTTAGATAGACGTATTAGAGAGAGGTGTAAGGTTCCCTCCGCACAAGAGATCCCTTCTGTGAGTGGTTTCGTCTCACCTGCTCCCCAGGGTGATATGAAATGTAACTCTGGGGTAGGGGAGGAACCCATGCAGCTGGGTCAGGTGTCTATCCGTTCTGGTAGTAGGAACTTTAGGAGGTTGCATAAACTATGTTATTACTGTAGAAAATTTTATTTTTGCTTGTCCTTTTGTTAAACCGCATGTTGATGAGAAATAATCACAAAGAGGTTTACTTAAAGAAAAAATAAATAAATCCCTAACTCTTGGTAGTGTGAATGAGGTGGTGGAGCAAGCAGGTATGCAAGCTCCCTGTAATACTCGTTTTCTCCTTCCAGCTATGGTGGCGCTAGAAAATTTATTGTTGAAGTATTCATTGACTGTGGTGCTGGGGTAAACCTTATTGATTTTATTTTTCTTCAAAATCTGGGTCTAAGTACTTGCACTTTAGAAAGAGAGATTCCGGTTTTCGCAATTGATTCTTCCCCTCTTTCTCAAAGGAGTCTCTCATATTGCTCATGGTATTCAGTTAAGGGTGGGTGATTCACATGTTGAGATCATGGCTTGTTTTGTCATGAAGGAATTGCCCGCTCCTATAGTCTTAGGTTTACCATGGTTGATAAAACATAACCCAATTATAGATTGGCAAGCAAGTGTCACGAGGGTGTCAAGAACCACACCTGACTCCGTTATACCCGGGGTCAGGAAGTCGCAGCGGTTGGCTGCGCGCTCTATGTAAGATAGGGCTGTTTCCTTATGGTAGCTTTCTGGGTTTGCTTTGCAACCCTTTTTGGCTCACTCAGGGATCCGTAGCTCCTTCTCCTCAGCTGTTCCTTGTCCAGCACTCTCAACCTCCTTATATTCCCCTCTCACACTTCTCTGGTTGCCAGATATAGAGCTTCCTGCCTGGACATCTATTCTGACCCTCTGGAGCTGTGTTGCTGCGTTCTCTGGTAGTTGGTCCAGAACGTTACCCTCCGGATCCCTGTTGGACCTTTGTGGTCTGCTGTGGTCGCCCACCTGGGTGTATCTGTTTGTCTGTATTGTCTTTCCTCTCCCTGGTGTTTCCCTCTTAGTGTCAGTGGTGCGGATTAGCGATCCCACCGGCCCGTTCACTATCTAGGGCTCATTCTAGGGAAAACCAGGGTTTAGGCACGTGATCGCCGCACAGGTGAGGAACCCGTCTAGGGACGTCAGGGCAGTCAGGTGCCAGCCGCAAGGTGAGTCAGGGGTCACCACCTTTCCCTCTCCCTTGGGCAGGGCTTTCCCTTTTCCCTCCCTGTGCGTGACGCCGGTCATTACAGCAAGACAGATCATTGGTTGGAGAATTTTGTTCGGACAATTGTCTTGGCACATCTATCTCTGGTGTGTCTACCACGGTTTTACCTTAGCATCTCTCCGATTTTTGCGGATGTCTTTTCAGAGGGTGGGGCTCAGGAATTGCCCCCTCATCATGACTGATTGTCCAGTTAATCTCATCCCAGGGGCTAAGTTGCCAAAGTCTCGGCTTTAGAATCTTTCTCAACCTGAAAGAGAGGTCATGCGGAAGTATATTGCCGAGAGTTTGGCAAAAGGTCATATTGGGCTATCTAAGTCTCTGGTTGCAGTTGGTTTATTCTTTGTAAAGAAAAAGGATGGATAGCTGAGACCTTGTTTGGATTTCCGAGAATTTAACCGTATTACGGTCCGTGATCCGTATCCCCTTCCTTGGATCTCCGATCCTTTTGATCAAATTGTTGGAGCCAAGGTGTTCTCCAAGTTGGATTTATGAGGGGCCTACAATTTGATCAGAATCAAGGAAGGGGATGAGTGGAAAATGGCCTTCAACACGCACGAGGGTCATTTCGAGAATCTGGTTATGCCTTTTGGGTTAACGAACGCGCCAGCGGTATTTCAGCGATTCGTCAATTACATTTTCCATCATTTTGTGGGGAGGTTCGTGGTAGTTTACTTGGATGACATTCTAACTTACTCTCCTAATCTGAAGACCCATCAGGATCACGTGAGACAGGTATTGTCGATCCTTCGGGAGAATAAATTATATGCCAAATTGGAGAAATGTGTGTTTTCTGTGCAGGAGCTTCCGTTTCTGGGATATCTGCTTTCTGACTCTGGTTTTCGTATGGACCCCGAAAAGGTCCGGGCGGTTCTGGAATGGGACCGACCGGAGAATCAGAAAGCTTTAATGCGGTTTTTGGGGTTTACTAATTATTATAGAAAATTTATCTTGAACTATTTGTAATGACCGACGTCACGCACAGGGAGGATAAAAGGGAAAGCCCTGCCCAAGGGAGAGGGAAAGGTGGTGACCCCTAACTCACCTTGCGGCTGGCACCTGACTGCCCTGACGTCCCTAGACGGGTTCCTCACCCGTGCGGCGATCACGTGCCTAAACCCTGGCTTTCCCTAAAATGAGCCCTAGATAGTGAACGGGCCGATGGGATCGCTAGTCCGCACCACTATCACTAAGAGGGAAACACCAGGGAGAGGACAGACAAAACAGACAAACACATACACCAAGGTGGGCGATCACAATAGACCACAAAGGTCCAACAGGGATCCGGAGGGTAGCGTTCTAGACCAACTACCAGAGAACGCAGCAACACAGCTCCAGAAGGTCAGAATAGATGTCCAGGCAGGAAGTTCTATCCCTGGCAACCAGAGAAGTGTGAGAGAGGAATATAAGGAGGTTTGGGAGTGCTGGACAAGGAACAGCTGAGGAGAGGGAGCTACGGATCCCTGAGTGAGCCAAAAGGGTTTGCAAAGCAAACCCAGAAAGCTACCATAAGGAAAACAGCCCTATCTTAAATAGAGCGTGCAGCCAACCGCTGCGACTTCCTGACCCCGGGTATAACGGAGTCAGGCGTGGTTCTCGATACCCTCGTTACAGTACCCCCCTCTCTACGAGGGGCCTCCGGACACTCAGGACCAGGTCTCTCAGGATGAGAGGCATGAAAAACCCGAACTAGCCTGTCGGCTTTTACCTCAGACGAAGGAACCCACATTCTTTCCTCGGGACCGTAACCTCTCCAATGCACCAGATATTGAAGAGAGCGGCGGACCCGACGAGAATTAACAATTTTGGATATCTGAAATTCTAGAATACCATCCACGACAACAGGAGGGGGTGGCTGCGGTGACGGTTCTAGAGGTGGAACATATTTTTTGAGTAACTACTTATGAAAAACATTATGAATTTTAAAAGTCTGAGGTAACTCCAGGCGAAAAGCCATGGGGTTGATGATGGCTACAATTTTGTAAGGGCCAATAAACCTAGGACCCAGTTTCCAAGAGGGAACCTTCAATTTAATATTCCTAGTAGACAACCACACATAGTCATTCACTTCTAGGTCCGGACCTGGCGACCGTCTCTTATCAGCCATGCATTTGTATTTACCTCCCATATTTTCCTCCCATTTTTCAAGTTAGCTTGCACCTTCTGCCATACAGATGAAAGAGATGACGAAAACCGTTCCTCTTCGGGAACCCCAGAAGACCCCCCCTCTTTGAAAGTACAGAATTGGGGATGAAAACCATATGCACCAAGAAATGGTGACTTGCCAGTGGATTCCTGACGACGATTATTTATGGCAAACTCAGCTAACGGTAAATATGATGACCACAACTCTTGGTTTTCAGACACAAAACATCTTAGATATGTCTCAAGGTTTTGGTTGGTACGCTCAGTCTGTCCATTCGACTGAGGATGGAAAGCTGAGGAAAAGGACAAGTGTACCCCCAAACGGGAACAAAAAGCTTTCCAAAATTTTGAAATAAACTGGGTACCCCGATCCGAAACAACATCGGAGGGGACCCCGTGAAGCTTCACGATTTCACTGACGAATACCTGAGCAAGAGTCTTAGCATTAGATAGTGCGGGTAACGCAATGAAGTGTACCATTTTGCTAAACCTGTCCACTACTACCAAGATAACTGTTTTACCCGCAGACAAAGGTAAGTCAGTGATAAAATCCATTGACAGATGTGTCCACGGTCTATTGGGAATGACGAGTGGTAATAGAGACCCTGCAGGACGTGTATGTGAAACTTTTGCGCGCGCACAGGTAGAACAAGAAGACACAATATCCAATACATCCTGACGCAACCTTGGCCACCAAAAACGACGAGACAATAGCTCCAAGGTTGCTTTACTACCCGGGTGCCCAGCAAGTGCCGAACTATGATGTTCCTTTAATAATTCAAAACGTAGGTTCAACGGTACAAACAATTTCTCTGAGGGGCAAGAGACCGGGGCGTCCCCCTGGGCCTCTAACACCTTCCCCTCCAGAACAGAGTGTACCGCAGAAACAACCACTCCTCTTTGAAGAATGGGCACCGGATCACTCACATTACCCCCTCCAGGGAAACAACGAGAGAGTGCATCAACCTTGGTGTTCTTTGCCCCAGGACGATAGGTAATCACAAAGTTAAACCTGGTAAAAAATAGCGACCACCTAGCCTGTCTAGGGGTGAGACGCTTAGCTGATTCGAGGTACAGAAGATTTTTGTGGTCCGTAATCACAGTGACGGGGTGGACTGCCCCCTCTAAGAAGTGACGCCATTTTTCAAACGCAAGTTTAATAGCTAATAGTTCCCTATTGCCGATATCATAGTTCTTTTCTGCTGCAGATAGTTTTTCAGAAAAGAAAGCACAAGGACGCCATTTGCCAGGAGACGGACCCTGAGACAGCACCGCCCCCACTCCCACCTCTGACGCATCGACTTCAACAATAAAAGGCTGAGAGACATCAGGTTGGACTAGTACAGGTGCTGAGGTAAACCTCTCTTTTAGAGAGGAAAAAGCAACTTTAGCGGCGTCAGACCATTTAGAAAAATCAGTCCCCTTCCTAGTCATGTCAGTAAGCGGTTTTACAATAAGTGAATAATTTTTAATGAATTTTCTATAGAAATTTGCGAAGCCCAAGAACCGTTGTAGTGCTTTGAGGTTCTCAGGAAGATCCCAATCTAAAATTGCCTGGACCTTCCTAGGATCCATACGGAAACCTGAAGCAGATAAAAAATAACCTAGGAATTGTATCTCCTGAACGGCGAAGACACATTTTTCAATTTTAGCATATAATTCATTCGTCCGTAGGACCTGCAGTACTTGTCTGACATGCACCTCATGTGTTTTTTCAGATCAGACGAATAAATTAAAATATCATCTAGGTATATTACCACAAACCTGCCGATTAGATGACTAAAAATGTCATTAACGAAATGTTGAAAGACGGCAGGAGCATTGGTCAGACCGAAAGGCATAACTAGATTTTCATAATGCCCCTCAGGGGTGTTAAACGCTGTCTTCCACTCATCCCCCTCCTTAATACGAATCAGATTGTAGGCCCCCCTAAGATCAAGTTTGGAGAACCACCTAGCACCCCCAATCTGGTTAAACAGGTCAGGAATGAGAGGAAGAGGGTATGGGTCCCGGATGGTTATCCGATTTAATTCGCGAAAATCTAGGCAAGGACGCAGGCCCCCATCTTTCTTTTTAACGAAGAAAAACCCTGCAGCCACGGGTGAAGAAGAGGGTCTGTTGTGTCCCTTAGCTAAGGATGATGAGGTGGTAACTTCTGACAACCCTTTTCAGAAAAAACATCCTCAAAATCCGAAATAAATGTAGGTAGGGTAGTTATGGAGGCGACTAAGCAATTGCTATTTAAGCAATTTTCTCTGCACTGCTCACTCCACTCCGATATCTCCCTGGCCTGCCAATCCACCACTGGATTGTGCGCTACCAACCAGGGAAGACCCAGCACTACCGGAGTGGGAAGCCCCTCCAGAACATAACCTGAAAGCATCTCGTTATGGTGGTCCCCTACCCGAAGGTGTAAATTATGAACAATATGGGTGAGGTTTCTCTGATACAGGGGAGCAGAATCAATAGCGAATATGGGAATGGGTCTCTGTAACGTACAGAGAGACAAACCCATAGTGCGGGCAAAATGGGCATCAATCAAATTTACCCCTGCTCCACTGTCTAGAAAGAAAGAAATAGTCTCCGTCTTATCACCAAAAATAATAACCGCTGGCAACACAAATTGCGATGTACATATGGAGGAAACGTATACCCCCCGGCTGACATCCTCCACACAGCCTGGGGTTAGTAGTTTTTCCGACGGTCTTTTGTTTTTGAGGAAGGAAGGACAGACATTAATAAAATGACCCCTCTCCCCACAAAAAAAACAAACCCCACGCCTACGGCGAGCCTCAGGGGAACGGACCTGACGAGTAGTTCCTCCTAGCTGCATAGGCTCGTCTAAGTCCGTACAGACTAACTGCTGCTTGGGAGGGGTTACCAATTGCTCCGGTTTTTTCAACCTGTCCCTAAGGCGTCTCTCTATACGGATAGAAAGGGACATAACCGCATCAAGGGAAAAGGGGGTCTCATATAATGCAAGCGCATCTTTAACCCTTTCGGATAACCCAGAGCAGAACTGACTCCTGAGAGCCGGGTCGTTCCATTGGGTATCCGTAGCCCACCTACGGAATTCAGAGCAATACCCCTCTACCGGCCGCTCTCCTTGTAAGAGTCTCCGTAATCTTGATTCAGCCAGTGCGACTCGGTCAGGGTCGTCATATATGAGACCCAAGGCCCCGAAAAACTCATCCACTGACCGAAGAGCCTGGGAATCAGTAGGTAAAGAGAACGCCCAGGACTGCGGGTCCCCCTGCAGCAGGGAAATAACAACCCCCACCCGCTGTTCTTCATTACCTGAGGAGTAAGGGCGCAGTTTAAAATATAACTTACAGGCCTCACGGAATGTCAAAAACTTGTCCCTTCCCCCAGAAAATCTGTCAGGGAGAGGGACCTTGGGTTCCGCAACAACCTGGTTACCAGTAGCAACTGCTGGGCTTGCGGTCAGTTGTAATCGCTGCTGTTGCTGGAGGACCGACGCCTTCAATCCTGCCACCTCACAAGACAGGCCATGAAATTGATTGGACAGAGCAGCAATTTGATCCATACTGGATTCTAAGTAGGTAAAAAAAAAATGTTTTTTTTTTTTTTTAACCTACACAAAATAAGGGCCAGAGATAATGTAATGACCGCGTCACGCACAGGGAGGATAAAAGGGAAAGCCCTGCCCAAGGGAGAGGGAAAGGTGGTGACCCCTAACTCACCTTGCGGCTGGCACCTGACTGCCCTGACGTCCCTAGACGGGTTCCTCACCCGTGCGGCGATCACGTGCCTAAACCCTGGCTTTCCCTAAAATGAGCCCTACATAGTGAACGGGCCGATGGGATCGCTAGTCCGCACCACTATCACTAAGAGGGAAACACCAGGGAGAGGACAGACAAAACAGACAAACACATACACCCAGGTGGGCGATCACAATAGACCACAAAGGTCCAACAGGGATCCGGAGGGTAGCGTTCTGGACCAACTACCAGAGAACGCAGCAACACAGCTCCAGAAGGTCAGAATAGATGTCCAGGCAGGAAGTTCTATCTCTGGCAACCAGAGAAGTGTGAGAGAGGAATATAAGGAGGTTTGGGAGTGCTGGACAAGGAACAGCTGAGGAGAAGGAGCTACGGATCCCTGAGTGAGCCAAAAGGGTTTGCAAAGCAAACCCAGAAAGCTACCATAAGGAAAACAGCCCTATCTTAAATAGAGCGTGCAGCCAACCGCTGCGACTTCCTGACCCCGGGTATAACGGAGTCAGGCGTGGTTCTCGATACCCTCGTGACACTATTCTACCATTGTAAAACCTCTGACCGATATGACTAAGAAGGGCGTCGACGTCTCTGTCTGGTCGGATGAGGCATTGCAGGCCTTTTCGGCTATTAATGAATGTTTTGTGTCTGCTCCCATTCTGGTGCAGACCAATGTGTCTCAGCCATTCGTGGTGGAGGTTGATGCATCAGAAGTGGGGGTTGGAGCAGTGCTGTTGCAGGGTCATCTCCTGGCAAATGGGTTCCGTGTGCTTTTTTTTCCAAGAAGCTCTCGGTCACCGAGAGGAATTATGATGTAGGAGATAGGGAATTGCTGGCCATCAAATTGGCCTTTGAGGAATGGCGTCAATGGTTGGAGGGGGCGTCTCATCCCGTTACAGTATATTCTGATCATAAAAATTTGGCTTACCTGCAATCTGCCAAGCGTCTGAATCCTAGACAGGCTAGATGGTCACTGTTCTTTACCAGGTTCAATTTTGTGGTTACTTTTCGCCCGGGGGTTAAAAACATCAAGGCAGATGCGTTGTCTCGCAGTTTTCCTGGGGGATGTGATTCAGAGGATCCTGCTCCGATTTTGGCTGATGGGGTGGTGGTCTCCGCTCTGTACCCTGAATTGGAGATGGAGGTGTTGGGAGCCCAGGAGGGGGCTCCTGGTTCTTGTCCCCCAGGGAGGTTGTTTGTTCCTGATGGACTGCGATACAAGGTATTTAAGGAACATCACGATACTGTTCTTGCTGGACATCCTGGTGGTAAGTCCACCTTTGATCTTGTGTTCCGGAGGTTCTGGTGGCCCGGGTTACGTAAGAGTGTTGAGGATTACGTAGCAGCTTGTGAAACCTGTGCACGGTCAAAGGTTGCTCACACTCGACCTTCTGGTTCACTTCTTCCTTTGTCTATTCCATCTCGTCCTTGGACGCACTTGTCTATGGACTTTATTATGGATCTGCCGAGTTCCTCCGGGAAAACAGTAATTTTGGTGGTTGTTGACCGTTTCAGTAAAATGGCTCACTTTGTATCGTTAGCTAGTCTGCCCAATGCCAAGACTCTTGCTCAGATTTTTGTTGATAATATCGTGAAATTACATGGCATTCCCTCAGACTTGGTTTCTGATAGGGGCACGCAGTTTGTCTCCAGGTTTTGGAGGGCGTTCGGCTCTCGGCTTGGCATTCAACTTTCATTCTCTTTGGCTTTTCATCCGCAGTCGAATGGGCAGACAGAGCGTACTAATCAAAACCTGGAGACCTACTTGAGGTGCTTTGTGGCTGAGAATCAGGAGGACTGGTCCTCATTCTTATCCCTAGCAGAGTTTGCTTTGAATAACCGTAGGCAGGAGTCCACGGGTAAGTCGCCATTTTTTGGCGCATACGGTTTTCATCCTCAGTTTGGTACCTTTTCTGGGACTAGTTCCTCTGGGATGCCAGAGGAGGAGAGATTTTCTTCTGTCTTGTCTTCTATCTGGCGGAAGATCCAAGTGAATTTGGAGAAGATGGGTGAGAGGTATAAGCGAATGGCTGACAAGAGACGTATGACTGCTCCGGACCTGTGTGTGGGTGATCTGGTGTGGTTATCTACTAAAAATATTAAACTGAGTACCATCTTGGAAACTGGATCCAAGATTTATTGGACCTTACAAAATATCTGCGGTGGTCAATCCAGTAGCGTTTCGTCTGGATCTTCCGCAGACTTGGAGGATCCATGATGTGTTCCACAGGTCTTTACTGAAGAAATATGTGAAACCGGTGGAACCATCGCCATTGCCTCCTCCCCCTGTTCTGGTTGATGGAAATTTAGAGTTCGAGATCTCTAGGGTTCTCGACTCAAGAGTTCTTCGGGGTTCCCTTCAGTACCTGGTACACTGGAAGGGATACGGCCCTGAGGAGAGAATGTGGGTTCTGGCTGTGGATGTTAGTGCCAGCCGACTGGTGAGGGCTTTTCACAGATCCCACCCGGATAAAGTTGGGCCGGGGTGTCCGGAGGTCACCCGTAGAAGGGGGGGTACTGTCATGCCCTGCTCAGGTTATGTGCGGAGGTCTGCCAGATTAGCAGCACGTGTGTAGCCTTTTGTTTTTGTTTTGGAGTTGAGCTGTATCCGCCTCCCTTTAGGTGCACTGGGTGGGGTCGTTGGTTTGAGTTTAAATTACGCCCACTCCCAGTGTCCTGTGCGGGTTATAGCTTCTGTCTTGCTGAGAGGAACGAAGGAAGGAAGGAATAATTTGCTGTTCCTGCTCAGTAACAAGATAAGTTGGTTTTGTTTTCTTGTGGTTGTCTGTCTAGGCTGCCCCCTCCAGGTCCTGAGGGAGCAGGCTGCCTCTTTCCCCCTTTCACCATCTTAGGGATTTTAGGGAATCTTTAGCCTAGGCACGGGGACACGTTTATTTCCACCTTCAGGGTCTGAACATGGGCATAGAAGTCTAGGGAGAGCTGGTAGGGATTTGTCAGGTGGTGACCTTTATCCCCAGCTTCTTGCCTAGACACTTATTTGGTGGTATTCTGTGTATCTTGTATCCTGTCCACCGTGACACACAGGCGCTGTAATTTGGGGTTTTCCTGAAGAGAAATCCACAGATGCCCTCATGGCACTGAGTACGTCAGTCCCCAGCAAATTATATTGACTATCTGAGCTTACCAACACACGCGTGACAATAGATAAGGCATCATGAATGTTAAGTTTAACAGGCTTTGTTAGTGGGAGTTTAACAGTTGTTCCCTCAACCCCTTGACAGTAGATGTAATCTGAGGAGATAAGCTCCTCGGGCACATGATTTTTTTGTATTAGGGTATGGGCTGCTCCTGTGTCTACCAAAAATTCAATTGAATTCCCAGTGTCCTCACATGGAGAGGGGATGATTAGTGGTGGACCCTTGCGTCAAGGGGGTAGTTAACGTTGAGGGAACTCGCAGGATTGCCGTCACTTCATTGAGAGGGCCGGGCAGTAGCCTGACCTCTCCGGGGACATTTGGAGTAATGCCCCTTTTTCCCACAATTCCAGCATGTTACTTGGTCCCAGTTACGTGGAGACTGATCCCCACCTGGTACCCTTTTCTGGAACCTGCCCTTAGGTTTAAAAGGTTGGTTAGCCATTATTGGCTTTTTTTTATTTTGTAAGTCTAGCTCAGCTCCCTTTACTATGGCCACTAGGTCAGGGAACTGGCAGGTCCGCCAATCAGGGCAAGCCTTCTTTACAGCATCCTGTATGGGTGCTTTTAATCCAGACATGAATGTATGTTTTAGTAGTCTCATGTCCTTACTGTCTCCTCTCTCATACCCATAGTCAAGCCAGAGCTGTTCTAAAGCTGTGGCATAGTCAGCTACAGTCTGCTTAGCGTCTTGTGTTTGCATCATAAAAGTGTCAGTCTGATTGTCCTGTTGCAATTTTACCCAGGGCTTAAGGGCCATGATAAATTCCTGGCCTGACTGGTCTGTGGCCTTATCCACAGGGACAGTACCAGGGGCCTTTGCCATCATTTGATTCTTAAGTACTTCCCCTCCTTTAGTCTCTAGAAGACTCTCCAGATCCGCCCAATTGGCTTTATATGCGGTCTGGATACTTTCCAATTTAAGAAGGAAAGTACTGGGGACAGTACGGGGGTCTGGCAAAGTGTTACACATAGCCAGCAACTCACTAGGAGTCCATGGCCTATAAACCTGTCATGACGGACGTGCACACAGACTAACAGTTAAACCACCAACCAGGCTCTAGGCGAGAGGCAGGGGAAGGGTCACCTCCTAACTTATCCCTGACCTCTCTCCCTGCAATGCTCAGCCCACATGCAGACCTTAATGGTAGGTATGATGTGTCCCCGTGCCTGGACTGAAACACCGTAAATTCCCTGAGATGGTGAAGAGGGGAAATAGGAGCAGCCTGCTCGCACAGAACCTGGATGGGAGAGATGACACCAAACAATCAAACAAGAAACCACACTTATCTCTCTGCGCTGGAACAGACAACCTTCCTCTCTAGCTTTTAAGACCAAAGTGATGAATATAATCCGCTCAGAGCACTGGGGTGGAGTGCTATTTAAACTCATAACCCCATCCAGTGCACCTAATGGGAGGCGGATCCAGCACAGCTCCAAAACAAAACACTAAACTCGTGCTGCTATTCTGGCCGACCTCCGGACACACTGTCAGGACGGGGCATGACAGTACCCCCCCCTTCTACGGGTGACCTCCGGACACCCCGGACCAACCTTATCCGGATGGGACCTATGAAACGCCCTCACCAGTCGGCTGGCGTTGACATCTAGCGCCGGAACCCACGTCCTCTCCTCAGGGCCGTATCCCCTCCAGTGCACCAGGTACTGAAGGGAACCCCGAAGAATTCTAGAGTCGAGATTCCTGGAGATCTCGAACGCCAAGTTTCCCTCGACCAGAAGAGGAGGAGGAGGCAATGGCGATGGTTCCACTGGTTTCACATATTTCTTTAGTAACGACCTGTGGAACACATCATGGATCCTCCAAGTCTGCGGAAGATCCAGCCGAAACGCTACAGGATTGATCACCGCAGAAATTTTATACGGACCAATAAATCTTGGACCCAGTTTCCAAGATGGCACCCTCAACTTTATATTATTAGTGGACAACCATACCAGATCACCCACACACAGGTCCGGACCAGTCACGCGTCTCTTGTCATCCATTCGTTTATACCTCTCACCCATCTTCTCCAAATTCCCTTGAATCCTCCGCCAGATGGAGGATAAGGCAGAAGAGAATCGCTCCTCCTCTGGCATCCCAGAGGAACCAGTCCCAGAAAAGGTACCAAACTGAGGATGGAAACCGTATGCATCAAAAAATGGCGACTTACCCGTGGACTCCTGCCTACGGTTATTCAACGCAAATTCTGCTAAGGACAAGAATGAGGACCAGTCCTCCTGATTCTCAGCCACAAAACACCTCAAGTAGGTCTCCAGGTTTTGATTAGTACGCTCCGTCTGACCATTCGACTGCGGATGAAAAGCCGAAGAGAAAGAAAGTTGAATGCCAAGCTGAGAGCAGAACGCCCTCCAAAAAGACAAACTGCGTGCCCCTATCAGAGACCACATCCGAAGGAATACCATGCAATTTCACAATATTATCCACAAAGATCTGCGCCAGGGTCTTAGCGTTAGGCAGACTAGTTAGTGATATAAAGTGAGCCATTTTACTGAAACGGTCAACCACCACCACAATCACTGTTCTCCCGGAGGAACTCGGCAGATCCGTAATGAAATCCATAGACAAATGCGTCCAAGGACGAGACGGAATAGACAATGGAAGAAGTGAACCAGCCGGTCGAGTATGAGCAACCTTTGACCGAGCGCAGGTTTCACAGGCTGTCACGTAATTCTCAATGCTCTTACGTAACCCTGGCCACCAGAACCTCCGGGACACCAGATCACAGGTGGACTTACCACCAGGATGTCCAGCAAGGACAGTATCGTGATGTTCCTTGAACACCTTGTATCGCATGCCCTCAGGAACAAACAACCTCCCTGGGGGACAAGAGCCAGGAGCCCCCTCCTGGGCTCCCAACACCTCCATCTCCAATTCAGGGTATAGACCGGAGACACCACCCCATCTGCTAAAATCGGCGCAGGATCCTCTGAATCACCTCCCCCAGGAAAGCTGCGAGACAAGGCATCTGCCTTGATGTTCTTGACCCCTGGGCGAAAGGTAACCGCAAAATTGAACCTGGTAAAAAACAGTGACCATCTGGCTTGCCTAGGGTTCAGACGCTTGGCAGATTGCAGGTATGCCAAATTCTTATGGTCTGTATATACCGCAACGGGGTAAACTGCCCCCTCCCACCAGTGGCACCATTCCTCAAAGACCAACTTGATAGCCAACAACTCTCTATCTTCAACATCATAATTCCTCTCGGCGACCGAGAGCTTCTTGGAGAAAAAGGCACACGGGACCCACTTGCCCGGGGATGAACCCTGTGACAGTACCGCTCCAACCCCCACCTCTGATACATCAACCTCCACTACAAATGGCTGACACACATCCGGCTGCACCAGAATGGGAGCGGACGCAAAACGCTCCTTAACCGCCTCCGGACCGCCTAACGCACGGATGCGTCCTGGAGGCGGTCGATTCATTCCTCCTGGACGCATCCGTGCGTCATCTCGCGAGACGCGAGATTTCTCGTGAACGCGCGCACACAGGCGCGCGCGTTCACAGGATCGGAAGGTGAGCGAGTGGATCTACAGCCTGCCAGCGGCGATCGTTCGCTGGCAGGCTGTACATGCAATTTTTTTAACCCCTAACAGGTATATTAGACGCTGTTTTGATAACAGCGTCTAATATACTTGCTACCTGGTCCTCTGGTGGTCCCTTTTGCTTGGATCGACCACCAGAGGACACAGGCAGCTCTGTAATAAGTAGCACCAAACACCACTACACTACACCCCCCGTCACTTATTAACTCCTTATTAACCCCTGATCACCCCATATAGACTCCCTGATCACCCCCCTGTCATTGATCACCCCCCCTGTAATGCTCCATTCAGACGTCCGTATGTTTTTTACGGATCCACGGATACATGGATCGGATCCGCAAAACACATACAGACATCTGAATGGAGCCTTACAGGGGGGTGATCACCCCATATAGACTCCCTGATCACCCCCCTGTCATTGATCACCCCCCTGTAAGGCTCCATTCAGACGTCCGTATGTTTTTTACGGATATATGGATCGGATCTGCAAAACATATACGGACGTCTGAATGGAGCCTTACAGGGGGGTGATCAATAACAGGGGGGTGATCACCCCATATAGACTCCCTGATCACCCCCCTGTCATTGATCACCCCCCTGTCATTGATCACCCCCTGTAAGGCTCCATTCAGATGTCCGTATGTTTTTTACGGATCCACGGATACATGGATCGGATCCGCAAAACACATACAGACGTCTGAATGGAGCCTTACAGGGGGGTGATCCCCCTATATAGACTCCCTGATCACCCCGCTGTCATTGATCACCCCCCTGTCATTGATCACCCCACTGTAAGGCTCCATTCAGACGTCCGTATGTTTTTTACGGAACCACGGATACATGGATCGGATCCGCAAAACACATACGGACGTCTGAATGGAGCCTTACAGGGGGGTGATCAATGACAGGGGGGTGATCACCCCATATAGACTCCCTGATCACCCCCCTGTCATTGATCACCCCCCTGTAAGGCTCCATTCAGACATTTTTTTGGCCCAAGTTAGCGGAAATATATACATATTTTTTTTTCTTACAAAGTCTCATATTCCACTAACTTGTGTCAAAAAACTCACCATACCCCTCACGGAATCCAAATGCGTAAAATTTTTTAGACATTTATATTCCAGACTTCTTCTCACGCTTTAGGGACCCTAAAATGCCAGGGCAGTATAAATATCCCACATGTGACCCCATTTCGGAAAGAAGACACCCCAAGGTATTCCGTGAGGGGCATATTGAGTCCATGAAAGATTGAAATTTTTGTCCCAAGTTAGCGGAAAGGGAGACTTTGTGAGAAAAAACAAAAACAAATCAATTTCCGCTAACTTGTGCCAAATTTTTTTTTTTTCCATGAACTCGCCATGCCCCTCATTGAATACCTTGGGGTGTCTTCTTTCCAAAATGGGGTCACATGTGGGGTATTTATACTGCCCTGGCATTTTAGGGGCCCTAAAGCGTGAGAAGTCTGGGATCCAAATGTCTAAAAATGCCCTCATAAAAGAAATTTGGGCCCCTTTGCGCATCTAGGAAAGAAGACACCCAAAGGTATTCCGTGAGCGGCATGGCGAGTTCCTAGAATTTTAAATTTTTTGTCACAAGTTAGCGGAAAATGATGATTTTTTTAATTTTAATTTTATTTTTATTTTTTTCTTACAAAGTCTCATATTCCACTAACTTGTGACAAAAAATAAAAACTTCCATGAACTCACTATGCCCATCACGAAATACCTTGGGGTGTCTTCTTTCCAAAATGGGGTCACTTGTGGGGTAGTTATACTGCCCTGGCATTTTAGGGGCACGAATGCTTGAGAAGTAGTTTGAAATCAAAATGTGTAAAAAATGCCCTGTGAAATCCTAAAGGTGCTCTTTGGAATGTGGGCCCCTTTGCCCACCTAGGCTGCAAAAAAGTGTCACACATCTGGTATCGCCGTACTCAGAAGAAGTTGGGCAATGTGTTTTGGGGTGTCTTTTTACATATACCCATGCTGGGTGAGAGAAATATCTCGGCAAAAGACAACTTTTGCCATTTTTTATACAAAGTTGCCATTTGACCGAGATATTTCTCTCACCCAGCATGGGTATATATATATATGTAAAATGACACCCCAAAACACATTGCCCAACTTCTCCTGAGTACGGCGATACCAAATGTGTGACACTTTTTTGTAGCCTAGGTGGGCAAAGGGGCCCACATTCCAAAGAGCACCTTTCGGATTTCACAGGGCATTTTTTACAGATTTTGATTTCAAACTACTTCTCACATATTAGGGCCCCTAGAATGCCAGGGCAGTATAACTACCCCACAAGTGACTCCATTTTGGAAAGAAGACACCCCAAGGTATTTCTTGATGGGCATAGTGAGTTCATGGAGGTTTTTATTTTTTGTAAAAAGTTAGTGGAATATGAGACTTTGTAAGGAAAAAAAAAAAATATCATAATTTTCAGCTAACTTGTGACAAAAAATAAAAGTTCTATGAACTCACTATGCCCATCAGCGAATACCTTAGGGTGTCTTCTTTCCGAAATGGGGTCATTTGTGGGGTTTTTCTACTGTCTAGGCATTGTAGAACCTCAGGAAACATGACAGGTGCTCAGAAAGTCAGAGCTGCTTCAAAAAGCGGAAATTCACATTTTTGTACCATAGTTTGTAAACGCTATAACTTTTACCTAAACCATTTTTTTTACCCAAACATTTTTTTTTATCAAAGACATGTAGAACAATAAATTTAGAGAAAAATTTATATATGGATGTCGTTTTTTAAAAAAAAATTTACAACTGAAAGTGAAAAATGACATTTTTTGGCAAAAATGTCATTAAATTTCGATTAATAACAAAAAAAGTAAAAATGTCAGCAGCAATGAAATACCACCAAATGAAAGCTCTATTAGGCCCCTTTCACACGAGCGAGTATTCCGCGCGGATGCGATGCGGGAGGTGAACGCATTGCACCCGCACTGAATACTGACTCATTCATTTCTATGGGGCTGTGCACACGAGCGGTGATTTTCACGCAACACTTTTGCGTTGCGTGAAAATCGCAGCATGCTCCTCTTTGTGCGTTTTTCACGTAAACGCAGGCCCCATAGAAATGAATGGGGTTGCGTGAAAATCGCAAGCATCCGCAAGCAAGTGCGGATGCGGTGCGATTTTCACGCACGGTTTCTAGGAGACGATCAGGATGGAGACCCGAACCTTATTATTTTCCCTTATAACATGGTTATAAGGGAAAATAATAGCATTCTGAATACAGAATGCATAGTAAAACAGCGCTGGAGGGGTTAAAAAAAAATAAAAAATCATTTAACTCACCATGGTAAAAGATCATGTGACGTACCATGTGATGACCAGAGTGACGTCATCCCAGGTCCTTAAACTATAGTTAATGCTCTCCACAGGTCCTATACAGTAAAAGAGTCAGACGGAGATGCCGGGCATCGCGAGCAAGTGGATTAAGGTGAGTTAAATGATTTTTTATTTTTTTTTAACCCCTCCAGCGCTGTTTTACTATGCATTCTGTATTCAGAATGCTATTATTTTCCCTTATAACCATGTTATAAGGGAAAATAATACTATTTACAGAACACCGATCCCAAGCCCGAACTTCTGTGAAGAAGTTCGGGTTTGGGTACCAAACACGCACGATTTTTCTCACGCGAGTGCAAAACGCATTACAATGTTTTGCACTCGCGCGGAAAAATCGCGGGTGTTCCCGCAACGCACCCGCACATTTTTCCGCAACGCCCGTGTGAAAGAGGCCTAAGTGAGAAGAAAAGGAGGTAAAATTCATTTGGGTGGTAAGTTGCATGACCGAGCAATAAACGGTGAAAGTAGTGTAGTGCAGAAGTGTAAAAAGTGGCCTGGTCATTAAGGGTGTTTTAAGCTAGGGGGGCTGAAGTGGTTAATAGCCGAAATTGCCTGCAATGCCTCATCCGACCAGACAGAGACGTCGGCGCCCTTCTTGGTCATATCAGTGAGAGGTTTTACTACGGTAGAATAGTTTGAAATAAATTTTCTATAATAATTCGTAAACCCCAAGAACCGCATCAAGGCTTTCTGATTCTCTGGTCGGTCCCACTCCAGAACCGCCTGGACCTTCTCGGGGTCCATACGAAAACCAGAATCAGAAAGCAGGTATCCCAAGAACGGAAGCTCTTGCACCGCAAACAAACATTTCTCCAATTCAGCATATAATTTATTCTCCCGAAGGATCGTCAAAACCTGTCTCACATGATCCTGATGGGTCTTCAGATCAGGAGAATAAATTAAAATATCATCCAGGTAAACTACTACGAACCTCCCCACCAAATGATGAAAAATGTCATTGACGAATCGCTGAAATACTGCTGGCACGTTCGTCAACTCAAAAGGCATAACCAGGTTCTCAAAATGACCCTTGTGCGTATTGAAGGCCGTTTTCCACTCATCCCCCTTCTTAATTCTGATCAGATTGTAGGCCCCCCTCAAATCCAACTTGGAGAACACCTTGGCTCCAACAATCTGATCAAAAAGGTCAGAGATCAAAGGCAGGGGAGTGTCACGGCCATGGTCGTGACTCTTAACCGCAAGCAGTTGCCTGCGGTCTTGGTAGTGTTGTCAATCACAGGTGAGTGCTATAGTATGTTGCCTCACCTGTGGTTGCCGCTGGCAACATTGTGTATGTGGCAGCAGAGCAGCTTGAGCGGTGCTAGGCAGCTTGCTGCAGTAGGCCAGCGGTTGCACCTGGCAACCTCTATTTATAGGTGTGCCTTTTATCGGTGTGCACGGGGTGTTATATGTGTTGTGTGCACTTCCCCTTTAAGTTGTTGTTTTCCCTTCCCTGGTGTTGGAAGGGTTAACTTCCTTCCTAGTGTGTGTGTGTGCACTGGGTGTGTCTGACTGTGGGTGTGGCTACTTGGCCCTATAAAGCCTCAGTGGAAGGCAGTAGTCAGAGAGGGTGCTTCAGCCATGCTTGCTGGAGACATCCTCCTGCTTATTTACCATCTGCCAGTGAGGGCCACCCTGGTTGTCATAAACTTTATGTCTGGTATTAGTTTATGGTTTATCTGTTATTGCAGCATATGTTTTACTGGGTTCCCGTGTGATGTCTGTTGTGTGCTATGTCCTTTTGTGTTGGTTGTGGATAACAGCACTTGCACGTGGGTTCCAGGTTGTGTGTCTGTGGCAGGTAAGTGTGGTACTAGTCTCACTTACCTGTCATTGCCATATGTCTGTTTATGTTCCCCTGTCTATGCAGCTTGTCCAGTGAGACTCCTGTTCCTCTGTGTCTAGGAGGAACGGGTCGTCTTACCCTGCTCCTAGTCCAGGGCCTCCCTGAGGGCGAGCAGGAATATCAGGTTCCGGAGTATGAGCCCTCCTACCTTCAGGGTTGGCTCATACGGATAGGAGACAGGGTCAGATTTAGGGATGTGTAGGAGGTGACCAGCTCCCTAATTCTCTGTCCTGGCCTTGCAGCAACTCCATCTGCTGATACCGCACGGCTGAGGGTTTTCCCCATCCTCAGCCGTGACAGGGATATGGATCCCGGACTGTAATACGGTTCAATTCCCGGAAATCCAAACACGGTCTCAGTGATCCATCCTTTTTCTTCACAAAGAACAACCCCACTGCCACTGGAGACTTAGATGGTCTAATATGCCCTTTTGCTAGACTCTCGGCGATATATTTTCGCATGACCTCTCTTTTGGGTTGAGAAAGGTTATAAAGCCGAGACTTTGGCAACTTAGCTCCTGGGACGAGATTGACTGGACAATCATAATCACGATGAGGAGGCAATTCCTGAGCCCCACCCTCCAAAAAGACATCCGCAAAATCTGAGAGATACGGAGGTAAAGCCGAAGTGGACACACCAGAGATAGAAGTGCCAAAACAATTATCCGAACAAAACTCACTCCAACCGATGATTTGTCTCGCTTGCCAGTCTATAATTGGGTTATGTTTAGTCTACCATGGCAACCCCAAAACTATAGGAGCTGGCAAATCCTTCAAGACAAAACAAGAAATAATTTCCACATGTGAATCACCCACCCTTAAGTGAATACCATGAACAATGTGAGTAAGGCTTCTTTGAGAAAGAGGGGAAGAATCAATTGCAAAAACACAAATCTCGTTCTCTAAAGTGCAAGTACTTAGTCCTAAATCTTGACAGAAAAGAAAGTCAATTAGGTTTACACCAGCACCAGGCAATGGGCCCCTAAGCAAAGGGAGGGGGGAGTGTACTTATTTAAAATATAGCTTTTAATAAGTTATACGATAGGCAGAGTAAAAAGGACTCACTAAACGAAAAACATACAAACATAGATAGGACCAATTAGTACCAGGCTGGTACAAATGAAAAATTCTGCTCCGTCTGTGAGGACGCGAGCAGTCTTACCAGACCCTTTGTAGTAAGTGGGTACGGTTCCTTGGTAACCGGAGGCAGTATGCCGGGCGGAGGACGGATGCTTCAGCAGTGCAGTCAGGTAGATCAGACAGTGTAGTCAGGTAGATCAGACAATAGGAGGAGTCCTATATATCCCTATCAAGGTGAGAGGGGCTATTATGCTGCTACCTGTCTATACAGAGCACTCGCCTTGAAAAAGGCGACCCCGTCCGGTAGCCTGTCCCTATGGTGGACCTGTACCCTGGAACTACAGAAGGTTTTTTCAGTGATGAATGGATGGTGATACTTCCAGTGGTCACCCGACGTGGCACGTTTCTGTCCGTGACTTCTTCAGGGGGAACGACTGCAGGAGGTAACAGTATAGCCGTAGGTATTTAACCTTAGGCTAGTTTAACACTGAGGAAAAAGGACAGGCTGTAATGGCCTGTGGACTGCTGAAGCCTGGTTGGGCTGCAGTTGCTGCTTAATCCGGGGTGGAAAGCAGAGTGGCACAGGAGGGGTAGTCTTGTGCAAGACGGTCTGGGGAATCTAATAATCCCTTTCAAACATGTGCAACCCCTATGGTTGGGGGTGACAGTATAGACCAGCCGCGATTGTATGTCTCAGAAGTGAGTTTAAATATCCGTGCCTCAGTTCCGTCGCCCCGCCCCCCAGTGACGTCATCGATGCAGGACGCCACCCGGGAGCGCCGCCGTACGTCCAGTCACGTGACCCAGGCATCAGGGAAGCCCGAGGAGAGTCACAGTGAACAGGGCAGAGGGCGGACGCAGCCAGTGACGTCACACGCCGGCAACACCACTCAGGTGAGGCGGGATTGCGGCAGGGGGTGGGCGGAGACCAATCGTCACACAGCCAGTATCTAGATGGTCTGGTGACCAAATGCGACTAATTCCCTCCTGAGGTGGGAGAGCAGTCACCCTCTCCCACTCAGGAGGGGTATACCAAAAGGGCAGTATCTTCGTCTGCGCAGAAACTGCTCAGACAAGAAGGATTTTGTGGCCCAGGCGGCTGACCTTAGGACAAGATTTTTCCAAAGGGGGTACCCTGACTACATCTTAAGGTCCGCTTACAAAGCAGCTCTTACACGACAGAGACCCACCCTACTAATGACTAAACAGCCGAATGCTCCCACCACTAAACTGTCCCGTATAATTACTACGTTCGACAGAGGTTCAAACCAGGTCAGAAAAATCTTACAATGCCACTGGGGGATCCTCAAGATGGACCCTGACCTCCAGGACATAATAGGTGACAGTCCACAAATTACATACAGACGTGGCACCAACCTGCGTGATAAACTGGTCCGCAGCCACTATTCACCTATCATGCAATCAACATGGCTGCGGTCCACTGCGGTGGGCAGTCATAGATGCGGCAGGTGCGTTGCCTGTAAGCACATCCTGACCACCAAAACCTTCACAGGTTCGGTCACGGGCATTCCACACTTCATCAACTGCAAATCCAGAGGTGTGATATATCGCATCGTATGTGAGTGTGGTCTGGAATACGTCGGCAAAACCATTAGGGAATTTCGGAGGCGGATTGGTGAGCACATGGGGGATGTCACACACAAGAGGGACACCCCTTTGTCCAAACACGTGCACACCAATCATAATGGCAAGGCCCGGTTGAAGTTCATGGGCATAGACCTTGTGAAACCCCCGCCAAGAGGAGGGGACTGGGACAAAAGCCTACTCCAACGTGAAGCACGCTGGATTTTCAATTTGAAAACAGCTGCACCAGGCGGTATGAACGAGAGGCTAAACTATGCCTGCTTTCTGTGACAATGACACTCTATATCTGTCATTAAGCCTGGCTTATATAAAGACTAATACTATCATGTTCTTCCCTCATGGCCCTTTGGGGAGGTGAGCTGCACCTGGGCAGGCACTGACTGCTGCGCAATCTCTGACGCGCATTGCGGTGCATGGGCATACAGTGCAGAGCCTCCCCTCGCCTCTTCTGCATCATCACATGTGTGTGATCTGCGCCCGACTCAATTCCTTTGGGGTATATGCGCCGGATTGGCCCATCCCCCTCCTGAATTGATGCAGCCACTACGTTTTGACTGTCATTCACATAATACGGTGGTCGCACTATATTGTGTACTGTTACAGGGATCCCTGATACATCATCTCATGGCACCCCTGTCCACTACAATAGTGCGCCCATATCTACATATCAATTTCATGTGGCCCAGCTAGTTATATCTCTAGCATCATCTGCGTCCCGCCCTGTGCCCGTCCACCCTGCACTAAATGCCACTAGCCGCATCCAGGCTATACTACTATTTACTTGGTAACCTAGGTGACGCATACACTTTGCGTCGGACGTCGTCACCAGACCATCTAGATACTGGCTGTGTGACGATTGGTCTCCGCCCACCCCCTGCCGCAATCCCGCCTTACCTGAGTGGTGTTGCCGGCGTGTGACGTCACTGGCTGCGTCCGCCCTCTGCCCTGTTCACTGTGACTCTCCTCGGGCTTCCCTGATGCCTGGGTCACGTGACTGGACGTACGGCGGCGCTCCCGGGTGGCGTCCTGCGTCGATGACGTCACTGGGGGGCGGGGCGACGGAACTGAGGCGCGGATATTTAAACTCACTTCTGAGACATACAATCGCGGCTGGTCTATACTGTCACCCCCAACCATAGGGGTTGCACATGTTTGAAAGGGATTATTAGATTCCCCAGACCGTCTTGCACAAGACTACCCCTCCTGTGCCACTCTGCTTTCCACCCCGGATTAAGCAGCAACTGCAGCCCAACCAGGCTTCAGCAGTCCACAGGCCATTACAGCCTGTCCTTTTTCCTCAGTGTTAAACTAGCCTAAGGTTAAATACCTACGGCTATACTGTTACCTCCTGCAGTCGTTCCCCCTGAAGAAGTCACGGACAGAAACGTGCCACGTCGGGTGACCACTGGAAGTATCACCATCCATTCATCACTGAAAAAACCTTCTGTAGTTCCAGGGTACAGGTCCACCATAGGGACAGGCTACCGGACGGGGTCGCCTTTTTCAAGGCGAGTGCTCTGTATAGACAGGTAGCAGCATAATAGCACCTCTCACCTTGATAGGGATATATAGGACTCCTCCTATTGTCTGATCTACCTGACTACACTGTCTGATCTACCTGACTGCACAGCTGAAGCATCCGTCCTCCGCCCGGCATACTCCCAGGTTTTCCTGCCTCCGGTTACCAAGGAACCGTACCCACTTACTACAAAGGGTCTGGTAAGACTGCTCGCGTCCTCACAGACGGAGCAGAATTTTTCATTTGTACCAGCCTGGTACTAATTGGTCCTATCTATGTTTGTATGTTTTTCGTTTAGTGAGTCCTTTTTACTCTGCCTATCGTATAACTTATTAAAAGCTATATTTTAAATAAGTACACTCCCCCCTCCCTTTGCTTAGGGGCCCATTGCCTGCTCATTAACTCGGAGTGTATTCAAAGCCTGAATTGTATCAGGGCTCTGATCAATTTTTTGCTTACACCAGCACCACAATCAAGGAACACCTCTAAAAAAAACATTTCTTGACTCCAGCGTACCATAGCTGGAAGGAGAAAACGGGAACTGCAGGGAGCTTGCATACCTGCCTGCTCCACCACACCATTCATGCTACCAAGTGTCAGGGAAGTTTTTTTTTCCTTTTTCTCTACCACCTGTGGTTTAACATAAGGACAAGCAAAAACAAAATGACCACTCTTTCCACAATAGTAACATAGCTTGTGCGATTTCCAAAAGTCTCTACTATCCGAATGGAAAGAAATCTGACCCAATTGCATGGGTTCCTCCGCTACCTCCGCGTTACCTGTAACATCACCCGGGGAGGCAGTAGAGACGAAACCACTCACAGAAGGGATACCTCGTGCAGGAGAAACCCTTTACCTCTCTCTGATACGTCTGTCTAGCCGTACTGCTAACGACATGGCGTTCTCCAAAGAGTCTGGGAATTCATGAAAAGCAAGGGCATCCTTCAGTCTTTCGGTTAACCCCTGACAAAACTGGCTACGTAACGCAGGATCATTCCACTCTGATTCAGTAGCCCATCTCCTGAATTCGACACAATAAGCCTCTGCAGTATGTTCCCCCTGAAATAAATTATGTAATCTCGACTCTGCCATCGAGACACGATCTGGGTCATCGTAGATCAATCCCAGAGCCTTAAAAAATTCCTCCACTGACTGGAGGGCCCGAGAACCAGACGGCAGAGAAAAGGCCCAGGATTGCGCGTCCCCTTTAAGCAGAGAAATAATTATTCCTATCCTCTGACCCTCATCACCTGATGAAGATGGACGCAGCCAAAAGTACAATTTGCAGGACTCTCTAAAACGGACAAAGTCATCCGTACCCCAGGAAGAGACACTTTAGGCTCCCCACAAACTTGATCTCCTCCTGATGCCAGAGCACTCGGACACCGTGCGACTGAACCACGCAGCTCTGCAACCTCTAGGGATAGCCCCTGCATGCAGGCAACTAATGCCTCAAATGACGCCATTACAAAACCGCTGAGCAATGACAGTCAGAGTTTTGGGCGGACTATAATGTCACGACGGACGTGAACACAGACTAACAGTTAAACCACCAACCAGGCTCTAGGCGAGAGGCAGGGGAAGGGTCACCTCCTAACTTATCCCTGACCTCTCTCCCTGCAATGCTCAGCCCACATGCAGACCTTAACCACTTCAGCCCCCAGTGCTTAAACACCCTGAAAGACCAGGCCACTTTTTACACTTCTGACCTACACTACTTTCACCATTTATTGCTCGGTCATGCAACTTACCACCCAAATGAATTTTACCTCCTTTTCTTCTCACTAATAGAGCTTTCATTTGGTGGTATTTCTTTGCTGCTGACATTTTTACTTTTTTTGTTATTAATCGAAATTTAACGATTTTTTTGCAAAAAAATGACATTTTTCACTTTCAGTTGTCAAATTTTGCAAAAAAAACTACATCCATATATAAATTTTGCTCTAAATTTATTGTTCTACATGTCTTTGATAAAAAAAAAATGTTTGGGTAAAAAAAAAATGGTTTGGGTAAAAGTTATAGCGTTTACAAACTATGGTACAAAAATGTGAATTTCCGCTTTTTGAAGCAGCTCTGACTTTCTGAGCACCTGTCATGTTTCCTGAGGTTCTACAATGCCTAGACAGTACAAACACCCCACAAATGACCCCATTTCGGAAAGTACACACCCTAAGGTATTCGCTGATGGGCATAGTGAGTTCATAGAACTTTTTATTTTTTGTCACAAGTTAGCGGAAAATGATGATTTTTTATTTTTTTTTCTTACAAAGTCTCATATTCCACTAACTTGTGACAAAAAATAAAAACTTCCATGAACTCACTATGCCCATCAGCGAATACCTTGGGGTCTCTTCTTTCCAAAATGGGGTCACTTGTGGGGTAGTTATACTGCCCTGGCATTCTAGGGGCCCAAATGTGTGGTAAGGAGTTTGAAATCAAATTCAGTAAAAAATGACCTGTGAAATCCGAAAGGTGCTCTTTGGAATGTGGGCCCCTTTGCCCACCTAGGCTGCAAAAAAGTGTCACACATCTGGTATCCCCGTACTCAGGAGAAGTTGAGGAATGTGTTTTGGGGTGTCTTTTTACATATACCCATGCTGGGTGAGAGAAATATCTTGGTCAAATGCCAACTTTGTATAATAAAATGGGAAAAGTTGTCTTTTGCCAAGATATTTCTCTCACCCAGTATGGGTATATATAAAATGACACCCCAAAACACATTCCCCACCTTCTCCTGAGTACGGGGATACCAGATGTGTGACACTTTTTTGCAGCCTAGGTGGGCAAAGGGGCCCATATTCCAAAGAGCACCTTTCGGATTTCACAGGTCATTTTTTACAGAATTTGATTTCAAACTCCTTACCACACATTTGGGCCCCTAGAATGCCAGGGCAGTATAACTACCCCACAAGTGACCCCATTTTGGAAAGAAGACACCCCAAGGTATTCCGTTAGGGGCATGGCGAGTTCCTAGAATTTTTTATTTTTTGTCACAAGTTAGTGGAAAATGATGATTTTTTTTTAATTTTTTTTCATACAAAGTCTCATCTTCCACTAACTTGTGACAAAAAATAAAAACTTCCATGAACTCACTATGCCCATCAGTGAATACCTTGGGGTCTCTTCTTTCCAAAATGGGGTCACTTGTGGGGTAGTTATACTGCCCTGGCATTCTAGGGTCCCAAATGTGTGGTAAGGAGTTTGAAATCAAATTCAGTAAAAAATGACCTGTGAAATCCGAAAGGTGCTCTTTGGAATGTGGGCCCCTTTGCCCACCTAGGCTGCAAAAAAGTGTCACACATCTGGTATCCCCGTACTCAGGAGAAGTTGAGGAATGTGTTTTGGGGTGTCTTTTTACATATACCCATGCTGGGTGAGATAAATATCTTGGTCAAATGCCAACTTTGTATAAAAAAATGGGAAAAGTTGTCTTTTGCCAAGATATTTCTCTCACCCAGTATGGGTATATATAAAATGACACCCCAAAACACATTCCCCACCTTCTCCTGAGTACGGAGATACCAGATGTGTGACACTTTTTTGCAGCCTAGGTGGGCAAAGGGGCCCATATTCCAAAGAGCACCTTTCGGATTTCACAGGTCATTTTTTACAGAATTTGATTTCAAACTCCTTACCACACATTTGGGCCCCTAGAATGCCAGGGCAGTATAACTACCCCACAAGTGACCCCATTTTGGAAAGAAGACACCCCAAGGTATTCCGTGAGGGGCATGGCGAGTTCCTAGAATTTTTTATTTTTTGTCACAAGTTAGTGGAAAATGATGTTGTTTTTTTTTTGTTTTGTTTTTTCATACAAAGTCTCATATTCCACTAACTTGTGACAAAAAATAAAAACTTCCATGAACTCACTATGCCCATCAGCGAATACCTTGGGGTCTCTTCTTTCCAAAATGGGGTCACTTGTGGGGTAGTTATACTGCCCTGGCATTCTAGGGGCCCAAATGTGTGGTAAGGAGTTTGAAATCAAATTCTGTAAAAAATGACCTGTGAAATCCGAAAGGTGCTCTTTGGAATGTGGGCCCCTTTGCCCACCTAGGCTGCAAAAAAGTGTCACACATCTGGTATCCCCGTACTCAGGAGAAGTTGAGGAATGTGTTTTGGGGTGTCTTTTTACATATACCCATGCTGGGTGAGAGAAATATCTTGGTCAAATGCCAACTTTGTATAAAAAAATTGGAAAAGTTGTCTTTTGCCAAGATATTTCTCTCACCCAGCATGGGTATATGTAAAATGACACCCCAAAACACATTCCCCACCTTCTCCTGGCATTTGAGGGTCTCCGCAATCATTACATGTATGCCCAGCATTAGGAGTTTCTGCTATTCTCCTTATATTGAGCATACGGGTAATGAGATTTTTTTTTTCCGTTCAGCCTCTGGGCTGAAAGAAAAAAATGAACGGCACAGATTTCTTCATTCGCATCGATCAATGTGGATGAAAAAATCTCTGCCAAAAAAAGAAAAAGGAGGGGAAAGGCGTCTGCCAGGACATAGGAGCTCCGCCCAACATCCATACCCACTTCAGCTCGTATGCCCTGGCAAACCAGATTTCTCCATTCACATCAATCGATGTGGATGAATAAATCATTGCCGGGATTTTTTTTTTTTATATATACAAAGTGTTTGCCAAAGTATATGAACACCGCCACCTCCTCAGCTCATATGCCTCGGCAAACGTATCTTTTACTGCAGAGGAGAAATCTCGTCTTGCAGCGCCGCATACACCGACTTGCGTGTAATCTGACAGCAGCGCAATGCTTCTGTCCGAATGCACATCAGTGCTGCAGCTGGTCGATCGGTTGGTCCACCTGAATGGTAAAAAAAACAAAACAAAAAAGAAAAAACCAGGCCGCAAAGCAATAACTTTATTAACTGTTGAACAGAACATAGAAACTTTTTTTAAACTTTTTTAACTGAACGTTTAACTTTTTTACTTACCGGTATTTTTTTTTTTGTTTAGTTTTTTTTACTTTTATAGAACAAACCTCTCCTTCCCCATGGGACAATGTGCAAAGCGCAAATCGCCCAAAGATGTGGCGAAGTACGTTATGCACTTTATCCCAGGTGAAAGGAGAGGTTTGCAGCAGCTGTGAGTGAATGGGCCCTAATAGCCCTGTGTGCCTGTCCTGGTGAGATGTGATCCCTATGCTAGGTGTACCTGTGTGTGTGGTACTTCCGGAAACACTCTCCATAGCATAGGGCAGGGTGGTCAGCACAGTCAGGACAGAAATAGCGGGTGTCACGCCTTATTTCACTCCTGCTACAGACACGACATCTTTTTCGGGGTGACGGTTGGGTTGAGGTACCAGGAACGACACTGGGGAAATGTCGCTCGTGTAGACGGCTAACTACACTGGTGGATGGGGCCACGGAACCTCCTGGGTAAAGGAGGTTCTCGATGATCTCTTCCTGGAATTTGAGGAAGGATCCTGTTCTCCCAGCCTTACTGTAGAGAACAAAACTATTGTAGAGCGCCAATTGAATTAAATATACAGACACCTTCTTATACCAGCGTCTGGTTCTGCGGGAAACTAAATACGGAGACAACATCTGGTCATTGAAGTCCACCCCTCCCATGAGCGCATTATAGTCGTGGACACAGAGGGGCTTTTCAATGACACGGGTTGCTTGCTCAATTTGGATTGTCGTGTCTGCGTGAATGGAGGAGAGCATGTAAACGTCACGCTTGTCTCTCCATTTCACCGCGAGCAGTTCTTCGTTACACAAGGCAGCCCTCTGCCCCCTTGCAAGACGGGTGGTTACAAGCCGTTGGGGGAAGCCCACGCGACTAGTTCGCGCGGTGCCACAGGCGCAAATCCGTTCTAGAAACAAATGCCTAAAGAGGGCCACACTTGTGTAGAAATTGTCCACATAAAGATGGTACCCCTTGCCGAATAAGGGTGACACCAAGTCCCAGACTGTCTTCCCACTGCTCCCCAGATAGTCAGGGCAACCGACCGGCTCCAGGGTCTGATCTTTTCCCTCATAGATCCGAAATTTGTGGGTATAGCCTGTGGCCCTTTCACAGAGCTTATACAATTTGACCCCATACCGGGCACGCTTGCTTGGGATGTATTGTTTGAAGCCAAGGCGCCCGGTAAAATGTATTAGGGACTCGTCTACGCAGATGTTTTGCTCAGGGGTATACAAATCTGCAAATTTCAGGTTAAAATGGTCTATGAGGGGCCGAATTTTGTGGAGCCGGTCAAAAGCAGGGTGGCCTCTGGGACGGGAGGTGGTGTTGTCGCTAAAGTGCAGGAAACGCAGGATGGTCTCAAATCGTGTCCTGGACATAGCAGCAGAGAACATGGGCATGTGATGAATTGGGTGCGTTGACCAATATGACCGCAATTCATGCTTTTTTGTCAGGCCCATGTTGAGGAGAAGGCCCAAAAAAATTTTAAGTTCGGAAACTTGGACTGGTTTCCACCGGAAAGGCAGGGCATAATAGCTTCCCGGGTTAGCGGTTATAAATTGTGTGGCATACTGGTTGGTCTCTGCCACGACTAAGTCCAAGAGCTCCGCAGTCAAGAACAGCTCAAAAAATCCCAGGGCCGAACCGATTTGAGCCGTCTCAACCCGAACTCCAGACTGGGCGGTGAAAGGGGGAACTACTGGAGCGGCTGAAGTTGGTGACTGCCAATCAGGATTTGCCAGCACCTCAGGGACTCTAGGGGCTCTACGGGCCTGTCTGTGCGGTGGCTGCGACGGGGTAATTATTGCACGTGCCACCGTACCAGCTTCAACTGCCCTTCTGGTGCTCGCTACTTCACCAGGTTGTACGGCAGTGCTGGTACTAGGTCCAGGAAGGGCTGCGCTGCTGGTGTATGCCTCACCATGTGATCCGGCAGCGACAGCCCCACTCTGCTGCTCTTGAAGCGGATCCTGCGTAACCTGTGGTCTAGCGACATGGGGCCGGGTACGCCTGGTGCTGCCAGGGACCTCCTCGTCCGAACTTTGGGTCAGAGAGCCACTGCTTTCCACAGGTTCATATTCTGACCCGCTAGATTCGTCAGATGAGGGTTCCCACTCCTCATCCGACTGGGTCAGAATCCTGTAGGCCTCTTCAGAAGAATACCCCCTGTTTGACATTTTGGACTACTAAATTTAGGGGTATTCCCTGAGACTACCCAAGAAAAAAAGCAAACCTGTCTTACAAAGGGGAGGCTAGCGAAGTACCGGAGGCCGCTGCGGTTGATAAAAAATATCAAAACTGATTTTTTTATCGCCGCAGTGCGTGTAAAATGAATGTGCAGTGTTTAAAAAATATATATTTTTTGTCACTGCGGTGGGGCGGGCGTGGGTGAACGCACGTGTGGGCGACCGATCAGGCCTGATCGGGCAAACACTGCGTTTTGGGTGGAGGGCGAACTAAAGTGACACTAATACTATTATAGATCTGACCGTGATCAGTTTTGATCACTTACAGATACTATAAAAGTACAAATGCTGATTAGCGATACGCTAAACAGCGAATAAAAGTGACTGCGGTGCGGTGGGGTGGGCGCTAACTGACGCTAACTACCTAACCAAGGGGCCTAAACTATCCCTAAAACCTAACAGCCAATACCAGTGAAAAAAAAAAAGTGACAGTTTACACTGATCACTTTTTTTCCTTTCACTAGTGATTGACAGGGGCGATCAAAGGGGTGATCAAAGGGTTAATTGGGGTGCAGGTGGGTGATCTGGGGCTAAGGTGTAGTGTTGGTGCTACTCACAGTTCAGTCTGCTCCTGTGCTGTATCCAACCGACGAAAAGGACCAGCACAGGAGCAGACAAGCCATATAACAGATCATATTTACTAATATGATCTGTTATATGACTTTGGATTGGATTTTTTGAAAATCGCCAGCCTGCCAGCCAATGATCGTTGCTGGCAGGCTGGTGACGAAATACTTCTTTTAATTTTGCCGGCCCGCGATGCGCATGCGCGGGCCTGCTTTGAGCGAAATCTCGCGTCTCGCGAGATGACGCGTATATGCGTGACTCTGCGCAGCGCTGCCACCTCCGGAACGCAATCCTGCGTTAGGCGGTCCGGAGGTGGTTAATGGTAGGTATGATGTGTCCCCGTGCCTGGACTGAAACACCGTAAATTCCCTGAGATGGTGAAGAGGGGAAATAGGAGCAGCCTGCTCGCACAGAACCTGGATGGGAGAGATGACACCAAACAATCAAACAAGAAACCACACTTATCTCTCTGCGCTGGAACAGACAACCTTCCTCTCTAGCTTCCAAGACCAAAGTGATGAATATAATCTGCTCAGAGCACTGGGGTGGAGTGCTATTTAAACTCATAACCCCACCCAGTGCACCTGATGGGAGGCGGATCCAGCACAGCTCCAAAACAAAACACTAAACTCGTGCTGCTATTCTGGCCGACCTCCGCACACCGTCAGGACGGGGCATGACAAAACCTCATAATCATGTGTTTCCAGTTGCCCAGCTTTTACTGTGGGGAGGGTCTTATTGACTAATGGGTATAAGCCCACACGAGAGTGTGGCTTGGGCCCCCCACAGGCTGAGCATCTCTCTCTTGAGTCTAGGTTCTGTTGTCCACAATTAGGACAAGTCCACCCCTCCGGGCCATTATATGGAGGTGGTGCTGTGGGAGGGAGAGATTTTTGTGGTTTATGGGGGATAATACACCATACTTCAGAAGGGATGTTTAATTCTTTTGTTGGCAATTTAATTCCATCCCATATTTCATACATAGTCCCTTTGTCAGTGTCTTTTGCCTTATGGGCAGTCATAGACATTCCCTGGGCTACATCATACCACATTGTGGCCTGGTCATATTTGTTATGGTCTTCCAACCACCCCTTGAAATTAGTGAGAAATTTCTGCCATACTGGTTCATCCAATGTTCCATTCACACCTGCTCCCAATTTCTTTAGCATTTGTCTACAGTCTTTGGTTGCTTCAGTGCCCTTTGCGCATTGCATAATATCAATTGCAGAGACCCATTTCTCTGCTCACTTCTCAGAGGAATGCTTACTCTGTGTAGCCCCCATCCCGTGGGTGGCTCCTTGTAATTCACTATCCAAGTACTCACACACAGTGCTGTGGACACACTTCCGAGGCGGCACTACTTTTTCTACTACCAGTGGTGCTTAAACCCCTCTACGTTCTTTCTATGGCACAGGAAGCAAACAAATACTGCAATCCAAATGATTATAACTGCAACCACCCAATCCAAACTGGTATCATAATACCCACGCATGTATACACTGTACAGCACAGGAATTGGCAACAATGCAGTAATTCTTCCTCACACAATATCAGCAGGCACTTAGTACATGTGAAACCACACAGTATGACATAACATTGGAACAACCCCTGACCTCAGGCGCCTTTTCAGGTACCAACAAGGAACTGCAGGGCCCCTATTAAATCTTACTGGACAGCTTTATACACTGCAACTTCTCACAGCCTCCTCCAGGATAGGTCTGTCAACCCTTTCTCCACCAGAACCAGAGGCCTCCAGAGTCAGGGACCGGACAAGCCAGTCAGCGAGCTCTAGACTTTCAGCTTGGCTCAGGAGGAGCAGGGCCAGACCCCTCCAAGATTCAGCTTATCTCAGCCACTCACACATTCGTGCATTCATATGCCTAAAAACAGTTTTGCACATATAGGGGAAATGAATTTATAATCTTTCCCCCATCTTGTTCAACAGACCTATCTATCATGATCAATGGCTGCACACTCTCCCCGGTCAACAAAGTCCGCTGCCTTGGAGTGACATTGGATTCTGCACTTTCCTTCCGACCGCAAATCCAAGCTCTTTCCACCACCTGCCGCCTCCAACTCAAAAACATCTCCCACATCCGTGCTTTCCTTAACTTTGAATCTGCAAAAATTCTTGTACATGCCCTCATTATCTCCCGCCTAGACTACTGCAACATTCTCCTCTGTGGCCTTCCATCTAGCACTCTCGCACCCCTCCAATCTATCCTCAACTCTGCTGCCCGACTAATCCACCTCTCACCCTATTACTCCTCTGCCTCTCCCCTCTGCCAATCCCTTCACTGGCTCCCCATTGCCCAGCGAATTCACTTCAAAGTACTAACAAATACATACAAGGCTGTCCATAACCTGTCCCCTCCCTACATCTCTGAGCTACTTTCCCGATACATCCCCACACGCACTCTCCGATCCTCACAAGACCTCCTTCTCTCCTCTCCTCTTATCGCCTCTTCCCACAATCGACTCCAAGATTTCTCCCGTGCATCCCCCATACTCTGGAACTCGCTACCCCAACATATCAGACTCTTACCTACATTGGAATCCTTCAAAAGAAACCTGAAAACCCACCTCTTCAGACAAGCATACAACCAGTGACCCTGCTGAATCTATACCGCCATGACCAACTTAACTCGCACCTACTGTGTCCTTCTCCCATACCATGTAGATTGTAAACCCTCACGGGCAGGGCCCTCTCTCCTTCTGTACCAGTTTGTAACTTGTCTTGTTTATGATTAGTGCAATTGTCTGTATTATGTATGTGCACCGCTTATCATATGTACAGCGCTATGGAATGAATGGCGCTTTAATAATAAATAATAATGATAATACATGCACCACGTTTACACACCACACTGCAGAACAGCGAGCAGAGCTCAGGAGACAGGCAGTAACACAATGGGTCTCCGTATCGCGATCTGCAGCTAGGAGCGTTGTTGTGGTGCACGCATCCTCCACCAGAAAATGTTGTGGCAGGCCAAGGGTCAGCCACGTGATGATCATTGCCTCGTGTTCAGGTGAATGACGCCGACGGAGGAAAATGACAGAAGTCTGAGTATAGTTCAAAACCTTGTCAGGATCCCAAAGTAGGAGTGTCCTAACCCATTTATTTATATGCAATTCAAAGGGTGTAACCCCTCAAAGTAAAACATGATTGGTTTACAGACATTTCAATAATGGCTTTTGATTGGTACACAAATAATACTTCTTGATTGGTTAGAACTGAATCCATCTATTGATTGGTTAGTATTTTACAAGTTTAACTTTTCCAAAAATGTGTTAACTAATGAGTTTAGTTTTTTATTTAGCAAGAGATGCATATTTGCGATTTAGCACGTACAAATCTTATCTTATCTTAACACACACGGCTCACTTATATAGGTTTTTAGCTTACGCTTGTTATATGCTTGTTTTTTCAAATGTCACCACATTATATCACATACACAGAAAAGTGAAAAACATCTTATGAATTTTATATCCACTTTCAGAAAAGCTGGATAATTTCCTTAACACATACAATGTAGGACCGTATCCTGTGGTTGTGACAGGACTTAACGTGTCTGTAGACGTGACAGACGTATAGAATTCATGCCTGTAAACGTGACAGGACTTAAGGTTTTGTTTTTTTTGCGAGTCTGTGGCCGTGACAGGCTCGAGCCTAACCGAGGATATAATAGACACGTGAGAGACCTGTCCGACAGACAGACTTGCCAGCTTTGTAAGTAGAATGTGAGTATGCACCCACAATGCTACTGTACCTGGCAACTGCTACCTTGCTGATGAAATGACTGAATGTAGCTGAACATGTTAAAAACGGAGTATTAGCAACTGTACCAACCCCCTAGTCTTAAATCTACTCCCGTGATGCACAATAGCTTACTTTGACCCTGATGCTAAATGTGTCTACTAAGAATAGCTGCGTCTGCTGGTACGAAGCCGTGCATCGGGTGGATAGAAGGAGCCACGAACCTATGGACGCATATATGAAAGAAAAACCTGTAGACAATTGACCCAATAACGCACTGCTTGAGATGACCCCACTAGAGAAGATGATGGGCAATTACCTTGCGACACACGCTGCGGAACCTTAAAGAGTCCCCTTGTATTTGATTTATTATTTATTTTTTCCCGTCAAACTGACCCTTTTTTTTTTTTTTTTAACCCAAACTCCCACTTTTTTTTGCTTGGAGGCTGCAGCAGACCAGATGAATCAAGAGCCTACCAGAAGCAAAACAGCCTTGCATGCACCACTGCCTCACTACGAGCACGGCGGCCCGTGCTATAAATCACAATGTGTCGAGAGCGGAGTCGCGCTGACTCCTGCAACCTGAGAGACTGCCGTGTGGGGAGCCGATGCTGCCAGGCAGAAACGTTCTGGTGCGGTGGTGCTCCCTTACCTAAAGGAGCCGACACACCGCTGGCCAGACTGAGAGGACGAAAGACCGCAGTAAGTCACTTACATTCATGAATCAGGAAAAGCAATGCAACCAAGGTCCCTGTGCAGCCAGACATAAGCCTGATGGGACTGAATATAGCCTATGTACTGCTCCATCCTATGATGTCATAATACCGGATATACATATAAAACACTCCTCATTTTTAACCCCTTTTTAATTTTTAATTTTTTTTTTCCTTTAACAACACCTTTTTCCCCCCTTTTTCTTTTTTTTTCATTTTACCACTGTAATACTATGCAACCATAGTCAGAATGTATCAAGACATGACAGGCAAATGTAAGCTGTAATAACACCGCCGACCAGCAGATGGCATGCTGGGACAACCTAAGGCAGCAGAGCGCCGCTCTGAACATATGGAAGCCGGCTCTGCCGCCCGCCGAGACGTGCAGGTAACAACGTGCCCCCTGCCCAGGAATGAAGCCGCAAGGCCCCAATCTTACCGCTGGAAGACGTGAACGCTGGGATGTAGACATCGATGCCGATGAGAGGCAGAGACCAAATACTCACGTGCGTACAGGCGCCCGGAAGTGATGCAGAAACGAGCCGCCGGCAAGGTGAGGAGGAGGCTGCGGCTTATAAGCAGTATAGCCCCGCCTCCCCTCACACAAATGCGGCAAATAGCCATTTGCCTATAATATATATATATATATATATGTGTGTGTATATAGTCCTTTTTTTAAACTGGTGTAAAGTAGAACTGGCTTAGTTACCCATAGCAACCAATAAGATTCCACCTTTTTACAGCTCCATTGGAAAATGAAAGGAGGAATCTTATTGGTTGCTATGGGAAACTAATCCAGTTTCCCTTTGCACTAGTTTTGATAAATCTCCCCCACTGTGTACTTCTATGTGTACATAGCATTGTGTGTCGTCACACTGTACTAATCTGTGTGGGAAAAATGACAGTTCGCTGTGCGGACTATACACAATACTGTTTTCAGAACAGAGTGCATGTAGTGAGAGCTATTAGTAATGAGATCTATATCAGGCTTATAACACGACTAGACATTAAGCCTGTTACAATAACGGACGCTAGAACAATAGTGCATAAACATTAGTAGGAACAGTCTATATTAAATGGCAAAGGAACTTGACCACACTGACTGGTGGCTGTGGCTGGTGGTCGAGACTGGCAGCTGTGGCTGAGACACTGCAGTTTGCTCTCCGGTATGAGAACGGAACGTAATGCATTTTGGAGCATTCCGTTCTGTTCAGTTACGTTTTGTCCCTATTGACAATGAATGGGGACGGTCTTTTTATTGAGACCCTATGACTGATCTCAATGCCGAAAAATATTAACGCTAGTGTGAAAGTAGCTTTAGAGAGTAGATTTCGCTGGAATGGTTTTGGGGCCTTGTGTTGTATTTGAAGAGATCCTGAGGTACCCATATAGTGGAAACTCCCAAACAGTGACCCCATTTTGGAAACTACACCCCTCAAGGAATTTTTCAAGTGGTGTAGTGAGCACTTTGACCAAACAGGCATTTCATAGACTTTAGAAACACTTGGACGTGAAAGAGAAAAATAAGATATTTTTTTTACAATAAAATGTCTTTTCAGTCCCAAATTTTTCATGACGGGTAACAGGAGAATGTAACAGCGACTGCTGTGCAACACTGTTCCCCTGCTTACCCCCGTGGTCCCGGGCGCCGTGCTCTTCGGTGATCGTGGCCAGTGCTTCCCAGTCCGGGACACTCTGTGTGAGTGATGTTGCTTCTGAGGATTCCGCTCCACAGCTTCCATTCAGCCCTGGACATTGATGGGGTATAAGTAACTCCATTTTGTCTGTTTTAGCAATGTGTATTACGATTACATCTGGCCAGTGCACTGTTTCAAGTTCCCCCTTTTGTGGAATTTGATAAACTTCCTGTGCATTTTGGAAGAGGCCCATACATGCCTTTGTTTAAACAGTCTTACCTCACAAGGTCATTCTCACTCAAAGTATACTAGCCCATGTGTTTATACCTGATTGGTTAACTGTTGTTACTATGAGTCATCTATTATGTTAATGCAGAGCTCATGTGTATTCATACTATAGGTTAAGACAAATGCTAACATATGATTGGATGTAAAGGAGGGTCAACCCTCCCCTATATTAAATGTGTCACGGCGGACGTGCACAGTATAACAGATAACACACCAACCAGGCTCTGGACGAGAGACAGGGGAAGGGTCACCTCCTAGTTTATCCCTGACCTCTTTCCCTGCACTGCTCAGCCCACAGACAGACCTTAAAGATAGGTTTGCTGTGTCCTCCAGCCTGTACTGACAGAACCCTGAACTCCCTGAGATGGTGAAGTGGGGAGAAAGGAGCAGCCTGCTCGCACAGAACCTGGATGGGATAGATGACATAAACAACCAAACAAGAAATGAAACTTATCTGCTGAAAGCAGGAACTGATAGCCAACCTTCCCTCCAAACTTCCCAGACCAAAATTAACAGTATAATCCGCTCAGAGCACTTAGCTGGAGACCATTTAAACTAATGACTCCACCCAGTGCACCTGATGCGAGGTGGATCCAGCACAGCATCAAAACAAAAACTAAACTCGTGCTGCAATCCTGGCTGACCTCCGCACATCGTCAGAGTGGAGCATGACAGTACCCCCCCCTTCTACGGGTGACCTCCGGACACCCTGGACCAACCTTATCCAGATGGGACCTATGAAAGGCCCTCACCAGTCGGCTGGCGTTGACATCTGACGCCGGAACCCACATCCTCTGCTCAGGACCGTATCCCCTCCAGTGCACCAGGTACTGGAGGGAACCCCGCAGAACTCTCGAGTCGAGAATCCTGGAGATCTCGAACTCCAAGTTTCCCTTGACTAGAACAGGAGGAGGAGGCAATGGCGATGGTACCACCGGTTTAACATATTTTTTTAGTAAAGACTTGTGGAAGACATCATGGATCCTCCAAGTCTGCGGCAGATCCAGTCGAAACGCCACAGGATTGATCACCGCAGAAATTTTATACGGACCAACAAATCTTGGACCCAGTTTCCAAGATGGCACTCTCACCTTGATATTCCTAGTGGACAACCACACCAGATCACCCACACACAGGTCCGGACCAGTCACACAGTCTCATGTCAGCCATTCGTTTATACCTCTCACCCATCCTCTCCAAATTCCCTTGAATCCTCCGCCAGATAGAGGATAAGGCAGAAGAGAATCTCTCCTCCTCTGGCATCCCGGAGGAACCAGACCCAGAAAAGGTACCAAACTGAGGATGGAAACCGTATGCGCCAAAAAATGGCGACTTACCCGTGGACTCCTGCCTACGGTTATTCAATGCAAATTCTGCTAAGGACAAGAATGAGGACCAGTCCTCCTGATTCTCAGCCACAAAGCACCTCAAGTAGGTCTCCAGGTTTTGATTGGTACGCTCCGTCTGACCATTCGACTGTGGATGAAAAGCCGACGAGAAAGAAAGTTGAATGCCAAGTCGAGAGCAGAACGCTCTCCAAAACCTGGAGACAAACAGCGTGCCCCTATCAGAGACCACATCCGAAGGAATACCGTGCAATTTCACAATATTATCCACAAAAATCTGCGCAAGAGTCTTAGCGTTAGGCAGACTTGTTAGTGGTATAAAGTGAGCCATTTTACTGAAACGATCGACTACCACCAAAATCACAGTTCTCCCGGAGGAACTCGGTAGGTCCGTAATAAAGTCCATGGACAAATGCGTCCAAGGACGAGATGGAATAGACCAGTGGTTCTCAACCTTTCTAAAGCCGTGACCCCTTAATACAGTTCCTCATGTTGTGGTGACCCCCAACCATTACATTTTTTTCCTTGCTACGTCATAACTAATTTTGCTACTGTTATGATGACCCACCAAAAACACGCACAGACACCAATACACCAAATGTTAATTCAAATACACAAGTATTCATTCATAACCACAGAACTTTAGCATAAATACAAAATATTTGTAAACCAAATAAATAACTTTAAAATAAATAATAAACAACAAATACCCCCTAAAAAATAAATCAGTGGTGCGCACAGTACCCCTCAAATAAATAAATCAGTGGTGCTCACAGTACCCCCCCCAAAAAAAAAAAAAAAAATCAGTGGTGCTCAGGGTACCCCTCAAAAAAATAAATCAGTGGTGCTTCAAGTCCCCCCCAAATAAATAAATCAGAAGTGTTCAGGGTCCCCCAAATAAATAAATCAGCGGGGCTTCAGGTCTCCCCCAAATAAATAAATCAGCGGTGCTCAGGGAACCCCCAAATAAATAAATCAGAAGTGCTCAGGGTCCCCCAAATAAATAAATCAGCGGTGCTTCATGTCCCCCCAAATAAATTGAGCCTTGCTCAGCCAAATAATTAAAATAAAATTAGCCAGGCTCAGCCAGGCTTAATTAAATCATTGGTGGCAGTGGTGCTTAGCGGCGGTGTCATTAACGAAAAAACTCGGACCTCAGCAGACAGGCGGCCCGTCCAGACGTCAGGCTCCTTCAAGCACAGGCAGTGATAGGACATCACTTCCTGTGCGCGAGGATAAGGGGCCGCTGCCGTTGTGCGGGCGACCCACAATAGGAGGCCTCAGGCGACCCCCCGGAAAGGGCCGATCGACCCCCAAAGGGGTCGTGACCCCTAGGTTGAGAACCGCTTCAATAGACAATGGAAGAAGTGAACCAGGCGGTCGAGTATGAGCAACCTTAGACCGAGCGCAGGTTTCACAAGCTGTCACGTAATTCTCAATACTCTTACGCAACCCTGGCCACCAGAACCTCCGGGACACCAGATCACAGGTGGACTTACCACCAGGATGTCCAGCGAGAACAGTATCGTGATGTTCCTTGAACACCTTGTATCGTAGGCCCTCAGGAACAAACAACCTCCCTGGGGGACACGAACCAGGAGCCCCCTCCTGAGCTCCCAACACCTCCATCTCCAATTCAGGGTACAGAGCGGAGACCACCACTCCATCCGCCAAAATCGGCGCTGGATCTTCTGAATCACCTCCCACAGGGAAGCTGCGAGACAAGGCATCTGCCTTGACGTTCTTGACCCCTGGGCGAAAGGTAACCACGAAATTGAACCTGGTAAAAAACAATGACCATCTGGCCTGTCTAGGGTTCAGACGCTTGGCAGATTGAAGGTAAGCCAAATTCTTATGGTCTGTATACACAGTAACGGGGTGAGAAGCCCCCTCTAACCAGTGACGCCATTCTTCAAAGGCCAACTTGATCGCCAACAACTCCCTATCTCCAACATCATAATTCCTCTCGGCGACCGAGAGCTTCCTGGAGAAGATCGCACACGGGACCCCTTGCCAGGAGAAGGACCCTGCGAAAGCACCGCCCCAACCCCCACCTCTGATGCATCAACCTCGACCACGAATAGCTGAGATACATCCGGCTGCACCAGAATGGGAGCAGACGCAAAACGCTCCTTAATAGCCGAAAAGGCCTGCAATGCCTCATCCGACCAGACAGAGACATCAGCGCCCTTCTTGGTCATATCAGTAAGAGGTTTGACTAGCGTGGAATAATTCAAAATAAATTTTCTATAATAATTCGTAAACCCCAAAAATCGCATCAAAGCTTTCTGATTCTCCGGTCGGTCCCACTCCAGAACCGCCCGGACCTTTTCGGGGTCCATACGAAAACCAGAATCAGAAAGCATGTATCCCAAGAATGGAAGCTCTTGCACCGCAAACAAACATTTCTCCAATTTGGCGTATAACTTATTCTCCTGAAGGATCGTCAAAACCTGTCACATGATCCTGATGGGTCTTCAGATCAGGAGAATAAATTAAAATGTCATCTAGGTAGACTACTACGAACCTCCCCACCAAATGATGAAAAATATCATTGACGAATCGCTAAAATACTGCTGGCGCATTCGTCAACCCAAAAGGCATTACCAGGTTCTCAAAATGACCCTCGTGCGTATTGAAGGCCGTTTTCCACTCATCCCCCTCCTTGATTCTGATCAGATTGTATACTCCTCTCAAATCCAACTTGGAGAACACCTTAGCTCCAACAATCGGATCAAAAAGATCAGAGATCAAAGGCAGGGGATATGGATCCCGGACTGTAATACGGTTCAGCTCCCGGAAATCCAAACACGGTCTCAGTGATCCATCTTTCTTCTTCACGAAGAACAAACCTACAGCCACTGGAGACTTAGATGGTCTAATATGACCCTTTGCCAAACTCTCGGCGACATACTTTCGCATGACCTCTCTCTCGGGTTGAGAAAGGTTGTAGAGTCGAGACTTAGGCAACTTAGCCCCCGGAATGAGATTCACAGGACAATCATAGTCACGATGAGGGGCAATTCCTGAGCCCCACCCTCCGAAAAACCGTTGGAAAAATCAGAGAGATACTGAGGCAAGGCCGTAACGGACACTTCAGAAATAGATGTGACAAGACAATTATCCGAACAAAACTTGCTCCAACCAATGATTTGTCTCGCTTGCCTCGCTTGCCAGTCTATAATTGGGTTATGTCTAGACAACCATGGTAACCCCAAAACTATTGGAGCTGGCAAATCCTTCATGACGAAACAGGAAATTATCTCAGCATGTGAATCACCCACCCTTAAATGAATACCATGAACAACGTGAGTAAGGCTCCCTTGAGAAAGAGGGGAAGAATCAATAGCAAAAACACGAATCTCGTTCTCTAACGTGCAAATACTTAGTCCCAAACCCTCAAGAAACAGAGAGTCAATTAAATTTACCCCAGCACCACAATCAAGAAAAACATCAACAAACACATTTCTAGACTCTAGTGCCACCATAGCTGAAAGGAGAAAACGGGAACTGCAGGGAACTTGCATACCAGTCTGCTCCACCACACCATTCATACTACCAAGTGTGAGGGGAGTTTTTTTTTCTTTTTTCTTTATTACTTCCCCCTGTGGTTCAAAATACGGACAAGAAAAAGCAAAATGACCCCTCTTCCCACAATAGAAACAAATTGTGCACTTTTCGAAAGTCTCTACTATCTGAATGGAAAGATATCTGACCTAACTGCATGGGTTCCTCCCCTACCCCAGAGTAACAAGCAATATCACCCTGGGCAGCTGGTGAAACAAAACCACACGCGGGAGGAATCCCCTGCACAGAGAGACCCTTACACCTCTCTCTGATACGTCTATCCAAACGTATCGCCAAAGACATTGCGTTTTCCAAAGTATCTGGGTATTCATGAAAAGCCAGAGCATCTTTCAACCTTTCAGATAACCCCTGACAAAACTGGCTACGTAACGCGGGGTTGTTCTACCCCGACTCAGTAGCCCACCTCCTAAACTCTGTGCAGTAAACCTCAGCAGTATGTTTACCCTGTAGTAAGTTACGTATTTTTGACTCTGCCATCGAAACTCGATCTGGGTCATCGTAAATCAATCCCAGGGATTTAAAAATTCCTCCACCGACCGGAGAGCCAGAGAACCGGGCGGCAGGGAAAAAGCCCAGGATTGCGCGTCCCCTTTCAGCAAAGACATGATGAAACCCACCCTCTGATCCTCATTACCTGATGAAAATGGGCACAATCGAAAGTACAAATTACATGACTCTTTGAAACGGAAAAAATCATCAGTACCCCCTGCAAATTTCTCAGGAAGAGCGACATTAGGCTCCCCAACAATTTGACCTGTACCTGAAGCCAACACCCTCTGACACTGTGTGACCGTACTACGCAGATCCGCAACCTCCAGGGACAAACCCTGCATGCGGTCAACCAGTGCATCAATTGACGCCATCACATAAACGCTGAGCAATGGCATTCACAGTATGGCGGATTATAATGTCACGGCGGACGTGCACAGTATAACAGATAACACACTAACCAGGCTCTGGACGAGAGACAGGGGAAGGGTCACCTCCTAGTTTATCCCTGACCTCTTTCCCTGCACTGCTCAGCCCACAGACAGACCTTAAAGATAGGTTTGCTGTGTCCTCCAGCCTGTACTGACAGAACCCTGAACTCCCTGAGATGGTGAAGTGGGGAGAAAGGAGCAGCCTGCTCGCACAGAACCTGGATGGGATAGATGACATAAACAACCAAACAAGAAATGAAACTTATCTGCTGAAAGCAGGAACTGATAGCCAACCTTCCCTCCAAACTTCCCAGACCAAAATGAACAGTATAATCCGCTCAGAGCACTTAGCTGGAGACCATTTAAACTAATGACTCCACCCAGTGCACCTGATGCGAGGCGGATCCAGCACGGCATCAAAACAAAAACTAAACTCGTGTTGCAATCCTGGCTGACCTCCGCACATCAGTTAGCAAACCAGAGTGAATTAGAACTAGACACGTGTTTGATGTTCAATTTGATTCATTCTCCTGGTACCAGAAAAGACTTAATTCAAGCTTACCACCAAAAGTTTTGTGTCAGGGACACAAATAGGTAAAGAGTCCAAATTGCCTTACAGCTTTGGGGGCTCTGTCCGGGATCGAAAGGGTCATCCTCGGGTCTGCTGTGAAAGACATCAATTCTTGTCCTTCGTCTGATCCGAGGGCACTGGCCACGTCTCGGCCCAAGTAAGTTGAACCATCTATTTTATGATTTCGGTAGGTTGCTGTGTCCGGGACACAGGCAAAAGCTCAGGGAGCTAAAAGGTGATTATAAAGGGATTCTGGGAATCCATGTCACCGCAGGTAGATATAAAGTGCACTAAAGGAATACTGTTCAGGGAACAGAAGGTTACAAGCTTGGATTAACTCTTATATATATATATATATATATATATATATATATATAGTATAAGTATTTTAGAAGTGATAAGATTATCTGTTTGAGTGAGATACTGATCGGGTGGTAAGTGTACGGTCACATCCCACTGTTATTGTTAACCTGCTCAGGACCGCCGTATGCAGGATTGCGTCTTTGCGGCGGTCCTGTTACTCTGGGTGGACGCGCCGATGCGTCCTCTCGCGAGACGCGAGATTTCGGGCAAACCGGCACGCGCATGCGCATCGCGGGCCGGCAAAATTTAAAAGACAAGTTCGTCATCAACCTGCCAGCCAATAATCGTCGCTGGCAGGTTGATGATTTTCAAAAAATCAAATCAGAAGCCATCTAACACATTATATTTATAAATATAATGTGTTAAATGGCTTCTGTGCTCCTCTGCTGGTCCTTTTCGTCGGTTGGTTCCAGCAGAGGAGCACACATCACTGTGAGTACCCACCAACACCCCACTTAGCCCCCAGATCACCCTCCATCACCCCAATTAACCCCTTGATCGCCCCTGTCAATCACCTAGTGAAAGGGAAAAAAGTGATCAGTGTAAACTGTCACTTTTTTTTCCCACTGGTATTGATTTATAGTTTTAGGATAGTTTAGGTCCCTTGGTTAGGTAGTTAGCGTCGGTTAGCGCCCAGCCCACCGCACCGCAGTCACTTATTCGCTGATTAGCGTATCGCTAATCAGCTTTTGTACTTTTATAGTATCTGTAAGTGATCAAAACTGATCACAGTCAGATCTATAATTGTATTAGTGTCACCTTAGCTTGCCCTCCACCCAAAACGCAGTGTTTGCCCGTTCAGGCCTGATCGGTCGCCCACACGTGCGTTCACCTACGCCTGCCCCGCCGCAGTGACAAAATTTTTTTGGTTTTTTGATCACTGCACAATCACTTTACAAGCGCTGTGGCGATAATTTTTTTAAAATATTTTTTATCAATCACAGCGGCCTCAGGTACTTCGCTAGCCTACCCTTTGTAAGACAGGCTTGCTTTTTTTCTTGGGTAGTCTCAGGGAATACCCCTAAATTTAGTAGTCCAAATGGCAAACAGGGGGTATTCTTCTGAAGAGGCCTACAGGCTTCTGACCCAGTCGGATGAGGAATGGGAACCCTCATCTGACGAATCTAGCGGGTCAGAATATGAACCTGTAGAAAGCAGTGGCAATCTGACCCAAAGTTCGGACGAGGAGGTTGAGGTCCCTGATAGCACCAGGCGTACCCGGCCCCTTGTGGCTAGACCACAGGTTGCGCAGGAACCGTTTCAAGGGCAGCAGAGTGGGGCTGGCGCTGTCGGATTACGTGGTGAGGCATACACCAGCAGCGCAGCCCATCCTGGACCTAGTACTAGCACTGTCGTACAACATGGTGAAGTGGAGAGCACCAGAAGGGCACCAGAAGGGCAGTTGAAGCTGGTACGGTGGCACGTGCAGTAGTTACCCCGTCGCAGCCACCACACAGACAGGCCCGTAGAGCCCCTAGAATCCCTGAGGTGCTGGCAAACCCTGATTGGCAGTCACCAACTTCAGCCGCACCATTAGTTCCCCCTTTCACCGCCCAGTCTGGAGTTCGGGTTGAGACAGCTCAGATCGGTTCGGCCTTGGGATTTTTTGAGCTGTTCTTGACTGTGGAGCTCTTGGACTTTGGCATACCGATTTGTTTCTGCCACGACTCTCAATTTATAGCCGCCAACCCGGGAAGCTCTTATGCCCAGTCTTTCCGGTGGAAACCAGTCCAAGTTTCCGAATTAAAATTTTTTCTGGGCCTTCTCTTGAACATGGGTCTAACCAAAAAGCATGAATTGCGGTCATATTGGTCCACGAACCCGATTCATCACATGCCCATGTTCTCTGCTGCTATGTCCAGGACACGTTTTGAGACCATCCTGCGTTTCCTGCACTTTAGCGACAACACAACCTCCCGTCCCAGATGCCACCCAGCTTTTGACCGGCTCCACAAAATTCGGCCCCTCATAGACCACTTCAACCAGAAATTTGCAGATTTGTATACCCCTGAGCAAAACATCTGCGTAGACGAGTCCCTAATACATTTTACCGGGCGCCTTGGCTTCAAACAATACATCCCAAGCAAGCGCGCCCGGTATGGGGTCAAATTGTATAAGCTCTGTGAAAGGGCCACAGGCTATACCCACAAATTTCGGATCTATGAGGAAAAAGATCAGACCCTAGAGCCGGTCGGTTGCCCTGACTACCTGGGGAGCAGTGGGAAGACAGTCTGGGACTTGGTGTCACCCTTATTTGGCAAGGGGTACCATCTTTATGTGGACAATTTCTACACAAGTGTGCCCCTCTTCAGGCATTTGTTCCTAGAACAGATTGGCTGCTGTGGCACCGTGCGACCTAGTCACCGGGGCTTCCCCCAACGGCTCGTTACCACCCGTCTTGCAAGGGGGGAGAGGGCTGCCTTGTGTAACGAAGAACTGCTCGCGATTAGAGTTGAGCGAACACCTGGATGTTCGGGTTCGAGAAGTTCGGCCGAACTTCCCGGAAATGTTCGGGTTCGGGATCCGAACCCGATCCGAACTTCGTCCCGACCCGAACCCCATTGAAGTCAATGGGGACCCGAACTTTTGGGCACTAAAAAGGCTGTAAAACAGCCCAGGAAAGAGCTAGAGGGCTGCAAAAGGCAGCAACATGTAGGTAAATCCCATGCAAACATATGTGGATAGGGAAATGAATTAAAATAAAAATTAAAAAAATAAAAATGAACCAATATCAATTGGACAGAGGTCCCATAGCAGAGAATCTGGCTTCACGTCAGCAGAGAATCAGTCTCTTCATGCCATAGCAAAGAATCTGGCTTCATGTCAGCAGAGAATCAGTCTCTTCATGCCATATCAGAGAATCTGGCTTCATGTCAGTGCAGAATCAGTCTTCATGTCATAGCAGAGAATCAGGCTTCACGTCACCCACCACTGGAACAGGCCACTGTCACACATTTAGGCCCCGGCACCCAGACAGAGGAGAGCGGTCCCGTAACAGAGAATCTGGCCTTATGTCAGCGCAAAATCTGTCTTCATGTCATAGCAGAGAATCAGGCTTCACGTCACCCACCACTGGAACAGGCCACTGTCACACATTTAGGCCCAGGCACCCAGGCAGAGGAGAGAGGTCCCGTAACAGAGAATCTGGCCTTATGTCAGCGCAGAATCTGTCTTCATGTCATAGAAGAGAATCAGGCTTCACGTCACCCACCACTGGAACAGGCCACTGTCACACATTTAGGCCCCGGCACCCAGACAGAGGAGAGCGGTCCCGTAACAGAGAATCTGGCCTTATGTCAGCGCAGAATCTGTCTTCATGTCATAGCAGAGAATCAGGCTTCACGTCACCCACCACTGGAACAGGCCACTGTCACACATTTAGGCCCAGGCACCCAGGCAGAGGAGAGAGGTCCCGTAACAGAGAATCTGGCCTTATGTTAGCGCAGAATCTGTCTTCATGTCATAGCAGAGAATCAGGCTTCACGTCACCCACCCCTGGAACAGGCCACTGTCACACATTTAGGCCCAGGCACCCAGGCAGAGGAGAGAGGTCCCGTAACAGAGAATCTGGCCTTATGTCAGCGCAGAATCTGTATTCATGTCATAGCAGAGAATCAGGCTTCACGTCACCCACCACTGGAACAGGCCACTGTCACACATTTAGGCCCCGGCACCCAGACAGAGGAGAGCGGTCCCGTAACAGAGAATCTGGCCTTATGTCAGCGCAGAATCTGTCTTCATGTCATAGCAGAGAATCAGGCTTCACGTCACCCACCACTGGAACAGGCCACTGTCACACATTTAGGCCCAGGCACCCAGGCAGAGGAGAGAGGTCCCGTAACAGAGAATCTGGCCTTATGTCAGCGCAGAATCTGTCTTCATGTCATAGCAGAGAATCAGGCTTCACGTCACCCACCACTGGAACAGGCCACTGTCACACATTTAGGCCCAGGCACCCAGGCAGAGGAGAGAGGTCCCGTAACAGAGAATCTGGCCTTATGTCAGCGCAGAATCTGTCTTCATGTCATAGCAGAGAATCAGGCTTCACGTCACCCACCACTGGAACAGGCCACTGTCACACATTTAGGCCCAGGCACCCAGGCAGAGGAGAGAGGTCCCGTAACAGAGAATCTGGCCTTATGTCAGCGCAGAATCTGTATTCATGTCATAGCAGAGAATCAGGCTTCACGTCACCCACCACTGGAACAGGCCACTGTCACACATTTAGGCCCCGGCACCCAGACAGAGGAGAGCGGTCTCGTAACAGAGAATCTGGCCTTATGTCAGCGCAGAATCTGTCTTCATGTCATAGCAGAGAATCAGGCTTCACGTCACCCACCACTGGAACAGGCCACTGTCACACATTTAGGCCCAGGCACCCAGGCAGAGGAGAGAGGTCCCGTAACAGAGAATCTGGCCTTATGTCAGCGCAGAATCTGTCTTCATGTCATAGCAGAGAATCAGGCTTCACGTCACCCACCACTGGAACAGGCCACTGTCACACATTTAGGCCCAGGCACCCAGGCAGAGGAGAGAGGTCCCGTAACAGAGAATCTGGCCTTATGTCAGCGCAGAATCTGTATTCATGTCATAGCAGAGAATCAGGCTTCACGTCACCCACCACTGGAACAGGCCACTGTCACACATTTAGGCCCCGGCACCCAGACAGAGGAGAGCGGTCTCGTAACAGAGAATCTGGCCTTATGTCAGCGCAGAATCTATCTTCATGTCATAGCAGAGAATCAGGCTTCACGTCACCCACCACTGGAACAGGCCACTGTCACACATTTAGGCCCAGGCACCCAGGCAGAGGAGAGAGGTCCCGTAACAGAGAATCTGGCCTTATGTCAGCGCAGAATCTGTCTTCATGTCATAGCAGAGAATCAGGCTTCACGTCACCCACCACTGGAACAGGCCACTGTCACACATTTAGGCCCCGGCACCCAGGCAGAGGAGAGAGGTCCCGTAACAGAGAATCTGGCCTTATGTCGGCGCAGAATCTGTATTCATGTCATAGCAGAGAATCAGGCTTCACGTCACCCACCACTGGAACAGGCCACTGTCCCACATTTAGGCCCCGGCACCCAGACAGAGGAGAGCGGTCCCGTAACAGAGAATCTGGCCTTATGTCAGCGCAGAATCTGTCTTCATGTCATAGCAGAGAATCAGGCTTCACGTCACCCACCACTGGAACAGGCCACTGTCACACATTTAGGCCCAGGCACCCAGGCAGAGGAGAGAGGTCCCGTAACAGAGAATCTGGCCTTATGTCGGCGCAGAATCTGTATTCATGTCATAGCAGAGAATCAGGCTTCACGTCACCCACCACTGGAACAGGCCACTGTCACACATTTAGGCCCCGGCACCCAGACAGAGGAGAGCGGTCCCGTAACAGAGAATCTGGCCTTATGTCAGCGCAGAATCTGTCTTCATGTCATAGCAGAGAATCAGGCTTTACGTCACCCACCACTGGAACAGGCCACTGTCACACATTTAGGCCCAGGCACCCAGGCAGAGGAGAGAGGTCCCATAACAGAGAATCTGGCCTTATGTCAGCGCAGAATCTGTCTTCATGTCATAGCAGAGAATCAGGCTTCACGTCACCCACCCCTGGAACAGGCGACTGTCACACATTTAGGCCCAGGCACCCAGGCAGAGGAGAGAGGTCCCGTAACAGAGAATCTGGCCTTATGTCAGCGCAGAATCTGTATTCACGTCATAGCAGAGAATCAGGCTTCACGTCACCCACCACTGGAACAGGCCACTGTCACACATTTAGGCCCCGGCACCCAGACAGAGGAGAGCGGTCCCGTAACAGAGAATCTGGCCTTATGTCAGCGCAGAATCTGTCTTCATGTCATAGCAGAGAATCAGGCTTCACGTCACCCACCACTGGAACAGGCCACTGTCACACATTTAGGCCCAGGCACCCAGGCAGAGGAGAGAGGTCCCGTAACAGAGAATCTGGCCTTATGTCAGCGCAGAATCTGTCTTCATGTCATAGCAGAGAATCAGGCTTCACGCCACCCACCACTGGAACAGGCCACTGTCACACATTTAGGCCCAGGCACCCAGGCAGAGGAGAGAGGTCCCGTAACAGAGAATCTGGCCTTATGTCAGCGCAAAATCTGTATTCATGTCATAGCAGAGAATCAGGCTTCACGTCACCCACCACTGGAACAGGCCACTGTCACACATTTAGGCCCCGGCACCCAGACAGAGGAGAGCGGTCCCGTAACAGAGAATCTGGCCTTATGTCAGCGCAGAATCTGTCTTCATGTCATAGCAGAGAATCAGGCTTCACGTCACCCACCACTGGAACAGGCCACTGTCACACATTTAGGCCCAGGCACCCAGGCAGAGGAGAGAGGTCCCGTAACAGAGAATCTGGCCTTATGTCAGCGCAGAATCTGTCTTCATGTCATAGCAGAGAATCAGGCTTCACGTCACCCACCACTGGAACAGGCCACTGTCACACATTTAGGCCCAGGCACCCAGGCAGAGGAGAGAGGTCCCGTAACAGAGAATCTGGCCTTATGTCAGCGCAGAATCTGTCTTCATGTCATAGCAGAGAATCAGGCTTCACGTCACCCACCACTGGAACAGGCCACTGTCACACATTTAGGCCCAGGCACCCAGGCAGAGGAGAGAGGTCCCGTAACAGAGAATCTGGCCTTATGTCAGCGCAGAATCTGTATTCATGTCATAGCAGAGAATCAGGCTTCACGTCACCCACCACTGGAACAGGCCACTGTCACACATTTAGGCCTAGGCACCCAGGCAGAGGAGAGAGGTCCCGTAACAGAGAATCTGGCCTTATGTCAGCGCAGAATCTGTCTTCATGTCATAGCAGAGAATCAGGCTTCACGTCACCCACCACTGGAACAGGCCACTGTCACACATTTAGGCCGAGGCACCCAGGCAGAGGAGAGAGGTCCCGTAACAGAGAATCTGGCCTTATGTCAGCGCAGAATCTGTATTCATGTCATAGCAGAGAATCAGGCTTCACGTCACCCACCACTGGAACAGGCCACTGTCACACATTTAGGCCCCGGCACCCAGACAGAGGAGAGCGGTCCCGTAACAGAGATTCTGGCCTTATGTCAGCGCAGAATCTGTCTTCATGTCATAGCAGAGAATCAGGCTTCACGTCACCCACCACTGGAACAGGCCACTGTCACACATTGAGGCCCAGGCACCCAGGCAGAGGAGAGAGGTCCCGTAACAGAGAATCTGGCCTTATGTCAGCGCAGAATCTTTCTTCATGTCATAGCAGAGAATCAGGCTTCACGTCACCCACCACTGGAACAGGCCACTGTCACATATTTAGGCCCAGGCACCCAGGCAGAGGAGAGAGGTCGCGTAACAGAGAATCTGGCTTCATGTCAGCACAGAATAAGTCTTCATGTCATAGCAGAGAATCAGGCTTCACGTCACCCACCACTGGAACAGGCCACTGTCACACATTTAGGCCCCGGCACCCAGACAGAGGAGAGGTTCATTCAACTTTGGGTTGCCCCGCAATATAATGGTAAAATGAAATAAAAAATTGTATTGAATGAGGAAGTGCCCTGGAGTAGAATAATATATTGTTAAGGGGAGGTAGTTAATATCTAATCTGCACAAGGGATGGACAGGTCCTGTGGGATCCATGCCTGGTTCATTTCTATGAACGTCAGCTTGTCCACATTGGCTGTAGACAGGCGGCTGCGTTTGTCTGTAATGACGCCCCCTGCCGTGCTGAATACACGTTCAGACAAAACGCTGGCCGCCGGGCAGGCCAGCACCTCCAAGGCATAAAAGGCTAGCTCTGACCACGTGGACAATTTGGAGACCCAGAAGTTGAATGGGGCCGAACCATCAGTCAGTACGTGGAGGGGTGTGCACAGGTACTGTTCCACCATGTTAGTGAAATGTTGCCTCCTGCTAACACGTTCCGTATCAGGTGGTGGTGCAGTTAGCTGTGGCGTGGTGACAAAACTTTTCCACATCTCTGCCATGCTAACCCTGCCCTCAGAGGAGCTGGCCGTGACACAGCTGCGTTGGCGACCTCTTGCTCCTCCTCTGCCTTCGCCTTGGGCTTCCACTGGTTCCCCTGTGACATTTGGGAATGCTCTCAGTAGCGCGTCTACCAACGTGCGCTTGTACTCGCGCATCTTCCTATCACGCTCCAGTGTAGGAAGTAAGGTGGGCACATTGTCTTTGTACCGGGGATCCAGCAGGGTGGCAACCCAGTATTCCGCACACGTTAAAATGTGGGCAACTCTGCTGTCGTTGCGCAGGCACTGCAGCATGTAGTCGCTCATGTGGGCCAGGCTGCCCAGAGGTAAGGACAAGCTGTCCTCTGTGGGAGGCGTATCGTCATCGTCCTGTGTTTCCCCCCAGCCACGCACCAGTGATGGGCCCGAGCTGCTTTGGGTGCCACCCCGCTGTGAACATGCTTCATCCTCATCCTCCTCCACCTCCTCCTCATCCTCGTCCTCCTCGTCCTCCAGTAGTGGGACCTGTCTGGCCACATTTGTACCTGGCCTCTGGTGTTGCAAAAAACCTCCCTCTGAGTCACTTTGAAGAGACTGGCCTGAAAGTGCTAAAAATGACCCCTCTTCCTCCTGGGCCACCTCCTCTTCCATCATCGCCCTAAGTGTTTTCTCAAGGAGACATAGAAGTGGTATTGTAACGCTGATAATGGCGTCATCGCCACTGGCCATGTTGGTGGAGTACTCGAAACAGCGCAACAGGGCACACAGGTCTCGCATGGAGGCCCAGTCATTGGTGGTGAAGTGTGTCTTATCCACAGTGCGACTGACCCGTGCGTGCTGCAGCTGAAACTCCACTATGGCCTGCTGCTGCTCGCACAGTCTGTCCAGCATATGTAAGCTGGAGTTCCACCTGGTGGGTACGTCGCATATGAGGCGGTGAGCGGGAAGGCCGAAGTTACGCTGTAGCGCAGACAGGCGAGCAGCGGCAGGGTGTGAACGCCGGAAGCGCGAACAGACGGCCCGCACTTTATGCAGCAGCTCTGACATGTCGGGGTAGTTGCGAATAAACTTCTGCACCACCAAATTCAGCACATGCGCCAGGCAAGGGATGTGCGTCAAACCGGCTAGTCCCAGAGCTGCAACGAGATTTCGCCCATTATCGCACACCACCAGGCCGGGCTTGAGGCTCACCGGCAGCAACCACTCGTCGGTCTGTTGTTCTATACCCCGCCACAACTCCTGTGCGGTGTGGGGCCTGTCCCCCAAAAATATGAGTTTCAGAATGGCCTGCTGACGTTTACCCCGTGCTGAAGTTGGTGGTGAAGGTGTGTGGCTGACTGGATGAGCAGGTGGAAGAAGAGGAGGAGGAAGCTGAGTAGGAGGAGGAGGAGACAGGAGGCAAATAATGTTGCCCTGCGATCCTTGGCGGCGGAAGGACGTGCGCCAAACAGCTCTCCGCCTGGGGCCCAGCCGCCACTACATTTACCCAGTGTGCAGTTAGGGAGATATAGCGTCCCTGGCCGTGCTTACTGGTCCACGTATCTGTGGTTAGGTGGACCTTGCCACAGATGGCGTTGCGCAGTGCACACTTGATTTTATCGGACACTTGTTTGTGCAGGGAAGGCACGGCTCTCTTGGAGAAGTAGTGGCGGCTGGGAACAACATACTGTGGGACAGCAAGTGACATGAGCTGTTTGAAGCTGTGTGTGTCCACCAGCCTAAATGACAGCATTTCATAGGCCAGTAGTTTAGAAATGCTGGCATTCAGGGCCAGGGATCGAGGGTGGGTAGGTGGGAATTTACGCTTTCTCTCAAATGTTTGTGAGATGGAGAGCTGAACGCTGCCGTGTGACATGGTTGAGATGCTTGGTGACGCAGGTGGTGGTGTTGGTGGTACATCCCATGTTTGCTGGGCGGCAGGTGCCAACATTCCTCCAGAGGCGGAGGAAGAGGCCGAGGCGGCGACAGCAGCAGAAGAGGCCGAGGCAGCAGCAGCAGAAGAGGTAGCAGGGGGAGCCTGAGTGACTTCTTTGTTTTTAAGGTGTTTACTCCACTGCAGTTCATGCTTTGCATGCAGGTGCCTGGTCATGCAGGTTGTGCTAAGGTTCAGAACGTTAATGCCTAGCTTCAGGCTCTGATGGCACAGCGTGCAAACCACTCGGGTCTTGTCGTCAGCACATTGTTTGAAGAAGTGCCATGCCAGGGAACTCCTTGAAGCTGCCTTTGGGGTGCTCGGTCCCAGATGGCGGCGGTCAGTAGCAGGCGGAGTCTCTTGGCGGCGGGTGATCTGATTTTGCCCACTGCTCCCTCTTTTGCTACGCTGTTGGCTCGGTCTTACCACTGCCTCTTCCTCCGAACTGTGAAATTCAGTGGCACGACCTTCATTCCATGTGGGGTCTAGGACCTCATCGTCCCCTGCATCGTCTTCCACCCAGTCTTGATCCCTGACCTCCTGTTCAGTCTGCACACTGCAGAAAGACGCAGCAGTTGGCATCTGTGTTTCGTCATCATCAGAGACGTGCTGAGGTGGTATTCCCATGTCCTCATCATCAGGAAAAATAAGTGGTTGTGCGTTAGTGCATTCTATCTCTTCCACCCCTGGGGAAGGGCTAGGTGGATGCCCTTGGGAAACCCTGGCAGCAGAGTCTTCAAACAGCATAAGAGACTGCTGCATAACTTGAGGCTCAGACAGTTTCCCTGATATGCATGGGGGTGATGTGACAGACCGATGGGCTTGGTTTTCATGCGCCATCTGTGCGCTTTCTGCAGAAGACTGGGTGGGAGATAATGTGAACGCGCTGGATCCACTATCGGCCACCCAATTGACTAATGCCTGCACCTGCTCAGGCCTTACCATCCTTAGAACGGCATTGGGCCCCACCAAATATTGCTGTAAATTCTGCTGGCTACTGAGACCTGAGGTAGTTGGTTCACTAGGACGTGTGGCTGTGGCAGAACGGCCACGTCCTCTCCCAGCACCAGAGGGTCCACTAACACCACCACGACCATGTCCACGTCCGCGTCCCTTATTAGATGTTTTCCTCATTGTTCCCGTTCACCACAATTTTGAGAATGGCAAATTTGGGAATGGTTTTTCAACCCAGAAAAAAAAGTGTGCTTTTACGGTCACTACAAATAACTTGACCAGCTAAAACAGTACAGATTTGGTTAAATAGAGATGTGAGGCCTGTTTTTTTTTGCGCTGTGTGACAGGTATAGGTTTAATCACAGAATCAGACTTCTATCTGCACGCTAGCGTGTGTCTTAGGTTTTTCTGAATGACACTATCACTAGCTTCAATGTAAGATATTCTTTTTGGGATAGATTTCAAGTAGGCCTCAAATACCAGAAACTAGTTATTTTGAGAATGGCAAATTTAGGAATGGTTTTTCAACCCAGAAAAAAAAGTGTGCTTTTACGGTCACTACAAATAACTTGACCAGCTAAAACAGTACAGATTTGGTTGAATAGAAATGTCAGGTCTATTTTTTAGGCGCTGGGTGACAGGCTCAACTTGCCCCTGATGTAATATATGGCCAAAAAATAACCACACTGTTGATGGTTAAATGCACTTGGGTGACACAGGCTCAGCCTACAACAGATGTAGTATATGGCCAAAAAATAATCAGACTGTCGATGGTTAAATGCACTTCGGTGACACAGGCTCAGCCTGCAGCTGATGTAGTATATGGCCAAAAAATAACCAGACTGTTGATGGTTAAATGCACTTCGGTGACACAGGCTCAGCCTGCAGCTGATGTAGGATATAGCACAAAATAACCACACTATCGATGGTTAAATACACTTGGTGATAGCTTGTGCTGGCGCACCACAAGTCACAAAATGGCCGCCGATCACCCCAGAAAAAAAGTGATCTAAAAACGCTCTGGGCAGCCTCAAAAAAGTGAGCAAGTCAATAATAGCACTTCAATGATCCACAGCTGCAGATCGATCACAGAATGAAGTCTTTTGGAGGAGTTAATCTGCCTAATCTCGCCCTAACGTCGCAGCTGCAACCTCTCCCTATACTGATCATAGCAGAGTGACGTGCGGCGCTACGTGACTCCAGCTTAAATAGAGGCTGGGTCACATGCTGCACTGGCCAATCACAGCCATGCCAATAGTAGGCATGGCTGTGATGGCCTCTTGGGGCAAGTAGTATGACGCTTGTTGATTGGCTGCTTTGCAGCCTTTCAAAAAGCGCCAAGAAAGCGCCGAACACCGAACCCGAACCCGGACTTTCACGAAAATGTTCGGGTTCGGGTCCGTGTTACGGACACCCCAAAATTCGGTACGAACCCGAACTATACAGTTCGGGTTCGCTCATCCCTACTCGCGATGAAATGGAGAGACAAGCGTGACGTTTACATGCTCTCCTCCATTCACGCAGACACGACAATCCAAATTGAACGGGCAACCAGTGTCATTGAAAAGCCCCTCTGTGTCCACGACTATAATGCGCTCATGGGAGGGGTGGACTTCAATGACCAGATGTTGGCTCCCTATTTAGTTTCCCGACGCACCAGACGCTGGTATAAGAAGGTGTCTGTATATTTAATTCAATTGGCTGCATATAATAGTTTTGTTCTCTACAGTAAGGGTGGGAGAACACGATCCTTCCTCAAATTTCAGGAAGAGATCATCGCAAAACCTCTGTATCCCGGAGGTTCCGTGGCCCCAACCACCAGTGTAGTGAGCCGTCTACATGAGCGACATTTCCCCAGTGTCGTTGCTGGTACCTCAAACCGACCGCCACCCCGAAAAAAATGTCGTGTCTGTAGCAGGAGTGGAATAAGGCGTGACACCCGCTATTTCTGCCCTGACTGCCCTGACCACCCTGCCCTATGCTTTGGAGAGTGTTTCCGGAAGTACCACACACAGGTACACTTAGCATAGGGATTGCATCTCACAGGACAGGCACACAGGGCTATTAGGGCCCTTTCTCTCACAGCTGCTGCAAACCTCTCCTTTCACCTGGGATAAAGTGCATAATGTACTTCGCCACATCTTTGGGCGATTTGTGCTTTGCACATTGTCCCATGGGGAAGGAGAGGTTTGTCCTATAAAGGTAAAAAAAAAAAAAAACACTGGTAAGCAAAAAAGTTAACTTTCAGTTCAAAAAGTAAAAAAAAAGTTTATATGTTCTGTTCAAAAGTTATTATAAAGTTAATAAAATTTATTGCGTTGCGGCCTGGTTTTTTATTTTTTTAATATTTTTTTTTACCTTCCAGGTGGACCAACCGATCGACTAACTGCAGCACTGATGTGCATTCTGACAGAAGCATTGCGCTGCTGTCAGATTACACACAAGTCGGTGTATGCGGCGCTGCAAGACGAGATTTCTCCTCTGCAGTAAAAGATACGTTTGCCGAGGCATATGAGCTGAGGAGGCGGCGGTGTTCATATGCTTTGGCAAACACTTTGTATATATTAAAAAAAAATAAAAATCCCGGCAATGATTTATTTATCCACATCGATTGATGTGAATGGAGAAATCTGGTTTGCCAGGGCATACGGGCTAAGTGGGTATGGATGTTGGGCGGAGCTCCTATGTCCTGGCAGACGCCTTTCCCCTCCTTTTTTTTTTTTGGCAGAGATTTTTTCATCCACATTGATCGATGCGAATGAAGAAATCTGTGCCGTTCAGTCCTTGTCATCACCACCGTTCTTCTAACTTTCTCCATCTTGGATCCCCAGAAAAATATAAAAAGTCTCCTTGTTGTTTTTTTATCCAGAGTTTTTCAGGTGGTAAAATAATGGAAGTATATAAAATCAGGGGTAAAATATCAGATTTAATTATTAAAATTTTCCCTTTCAATGATAAAAATCTAAGTTTCCAAAAATTAATCTTCTTCTCTATTTTCTTGTCTAATTCCTCATAGCTTTTTTTACCTTTGTTATTTTCCTCAAAAATGACCCCTAAAACTTCCACTTCTTTACTTTGGGGTATCGCAAGTACTTTTACTTCCACTTGTTTCCCATAGTTAGCAAATTGACACTTGCCCCAATTAATACTCATTCCTGCAATACTGCAGAAAATCTTCAGGTGTAGGTTAATTCTGTTTAAGTCCGCTTGGGATTGACACGCGAATACGGCGTCATCCATATATCCGAATGATTTTATTCTCCGTCCGGAACCCCCAGGTATAAAAAACCCCTCCACGCATTTGTCTTTCTGGATAGATAATAGTAAAGGTTCCATAACGCAAATAAAAAGAATTGGGGAGAGAGGGCAGCCCTGTCTAACACCTGACTTGACCTCCACTGCCAGACACACCCACCCATTTATTAAAACATGACTAAAAACATTTTTGTACATACCTCTGATAATATTAAGAATTTTTTCAGGGATCCCCATCTTCTTTAAAACACTAAATAAGAATCTATGAGATACCTTATCAAAGGCCTTTTCGAAATCTGTCGTTTCAATAAATAAAGGGACATTATTAAAACCAGAATAATAAATAATATCTCGTAATAAAACCAAATTGTCAGAAATCTTTCTTCCCGGGACTGCACATACAGTACCTGGTATTCGCCAACCATGCAACCTATTACATCACAAAGTCTATTTGCAATAATCTTGGTAATTATTTTATAATCACAATTTAACAATGTTATAGGGCGCCAATTTTTGATCTCCTTCTCACTACCTTTTTTATGTATTAGCGTGACTATACCTTTTCTCATGGAGGTAGAAAAAACACCAGTATTAAAAACAAAACGCACAATCCGACTCACCTCTTCTCCAATCACATCCCAATAAAAACAATAAAATTCTGCAGGGAGACCATCACTTCCAGGTGTCTTCCCTTTTGCCATCCTCCGTATAATATTTTGAACCTCTTCTTCACTTATATCTCCAATCAAAACCTCTTTTTCCTCCCTTGGGATGTTATCAGATAAAACATTACGGTACTCCTTAATTTCTAAATCCGAAGCCTGACTTTCATTTTTAAAAAGTGTCTCATAAAATCTGCATATATTTTTAACCATTTCATCACCAGTCACTTCTCCCTCAGAAGTTAAAACGGATTTAAAAACACCTTTTGGCTTAAAACTCTTTTTAAAAAAATATCTCGAACATTTCTCGTCCTCTTCTATGTGTTTTACCTTGGATCTATGCACAATATTCCTCCCTTTCTCCAACAATTTTTTTCTCCTTTCTTCTTTTATCTCATTAATCTCCTTCCCTACCTCCCAACCGCAATTCCTCAATTTGTACAATGCTTCTAATCTAGAAATTAAAATTTCCTCCTTTTTCCTTTTCTCTTGCGCCCTTTTGACACAGATATTCCTAAAAAAGGATGCAAATTTGGTTTTAGCCCAGTCCCACCAGTCTAAAATGCAATTAAAACATCCCTGTTGCCTGACACATGATAAAAACACTTCTCTAAAAGCATCCTTAACTTCTGCATCCTGCAACAGACCTGTATTCAATTTCCAGTAACCTCTACCGAAATCCACTAAATTCTTCATACTTATTTCAGCAGTAACAATTTTGTGATCGGATAGACTGTTCATCACATGGTCACACTTAATCACTTCCAGCCCCTCAGAAAATAAAACATAATCGATTCTAGACTTAGATCGACCACTATCCGCCATATAAGTATATTTCTCGTCTGTGTTGACCATCAGTCCAGCATCCTTAAAATGCAAATCTTGTATCATTCCGTTTAACAAAGTAGAGGTCACATCAATCTTGACTTCAGAGGTACTTTGCCTGTCCTGCACACTCCTAATACAATTAAAATCACCTAAAATAATGGTAAAATCTCTGCCAGGCATAAAAAGTTTAAGAGCTTCTAAAAAAGACACACGTTCACATTTTTTAGCCGGCGCATAAACACTAAAAACTCTAAAACGCTGCCCTAAAAACTCAAAACTTAAAACAATACAATGACCTGGTACCACTATTTTATATTCTATTACATTAATATTACTATTTTTCAATAATATACCAACTCCTTCATTTCTGTTATCAGTACAGGGCGACCAGTAAGATCTCCCATAAGTCCACTCTGATTCATGGGGTGTAGATTTAATTGCGCATTCCTGTATACATATTATGTCAGACCTTACTGTTGCCAGGTAATCAAAGACAGCGGCTCTCCTACTGCTTGACCCTATTCCGCGCACATTCAATGTAGCAACAATCAAACTCATGATAAATAAATTCAGAACGTTTACAGCCATAATAACTAATTTAAAAAGGTCTGGCTCAGCACTCTCCTCTCTACACCTAAACCACAATCAGGCGATTCTGGATCAGAATCCCTGTCACCCTGTCTGGGGCCCGAGAAAACAGGGTCACTCTGACTCCCGGACCAAACACCGTCCTCACCTCTTTTACACCTTTTCACATCAGAAGTGGGAAGATCTTCATCAATCTCCAATTCCGCCTCACTGTTAACATGCTGACCTGGAGTTATAGGAGCATCAGAGTCATACTCTTCCCCCTGACACTCCATCTCTTCTCCCTCGCCAGTCACATGATCCGGACATTCATCAACCTCACTTACATCACTGCTAGACACACTCCCCAACACATCCTCCATCTCAGCAGTGGCTTCAGGAGACCTCTTTTCCTTTTTTTTCTTTTTCCCAGCAGCCCCTTGCCCCGCCCCTTTTTTTGAATTTCCTCCAAAACGACATTTCCCTCCAAACTTTCATGAACACCATCCTCCATTTTGTCCCCCACACAACTGCCACCAGCAATCTCAGTATTTTGCACAATCACACTTGTTCCACCTTTCACCATCTCAGCATAAGTGCCTCCCTTTTTCTTTTGCCCACCTCTTTTATCCTCCACAATCTCAGCTCTAGACTGTCTGGTGTTAAAATACAAACATTTTCTGGCCAAATGGTCCCCACTTCCGCACACATCACAATATTTCGCCTCCATACAATCTTTCACCTTATGCCCTGTCTTTCCACAATTCCTGCAAGATTCCCCCTTCACCGGACATGCTTCCTGTAAATGGCCATAAGAGAAACACTGTCTACAATATTTTAGTTGCCCTTGGTAAAAACAGAACCCCCTCTCTCCACCAATCGAAAATACCGCAGGAACTGAACAGTTTTTCTTAAATCTGACAAAAAATCTCCGCTTGCCATTTAAAAAGCCGTGTCTGTTTGTAAGCCTTCTATCAAAAACTACTTCGTCACAATATCTTTTTAGGAAAGCACCAACAGTCATATCATCTACCTTCGGATTGTACATATGTACGATGATTGCCAGTTTAACCATTTGAAAAGATGGTATAACTCATACGTGCTCCAAGAAGGCCGGATTCTTTTCTTCCTTCATCTTCATTACGTCCATGTAGATTTTCTGGCATAATTCCTCGGAACAAAGGGTTAGGTCGTAAATTCCTTGTTTAGGAAAATCCTGCAGCGCGAGCACATCTCTCACCTGTAGGTAAGGGAGCTTCCGTAGAATCTCCCCTACGATCTGGTCCAATCCAATGCTTATACGATATCCTTCGTTCACCTCCAACCGAATGCTGTCCTCGAGACATCTTCTCCTCCAAAGTTGCGCAGGCTCACACACGAATGCCTGCCCACAGATCGCACTCGATCATACCCAGGGCCCCCCGCAAGGAGGACCCTGATATATTCCCTTAAGCCCAACCAAACACAGCACCTTGCGATACTACACCTGGTCAAGCCAAAAGGCCTAGAAGCGATCCCTGAGTGAAAGCAAGATCATATGAGACAGATAAAAATACTGCTGGAACAAAGAGAGTTTCTCAATCCAATATATCTATCTTTAAACGGGTACCCTTTTACATTAAGGAGAGCTCCTGATGCACCAAGGGGAGCCCCAATTCTGCGAAATACATGATTGTGCATGGCAAGCTACACAATGCTACTATGGCTTTCTGGGTAAGATATGCAAATTAGCTTCCATAAGCCTATGGCAGAAGATGTTAATTTGCATATCATCATTCTAGAAACCAAAAATAATGGATTGTTGTCTACATTCGTAATAACAAGTATGTTTTCAGTGAGAGTGAAAACTAGAGGGAGTTTTCCTCAGTAGCTAGACATTACTCTTATCAATCAATCCACTCTGATGTGGCTCGGAAAATAAAATGTCTATTTTACATCACAGGAATTCTACTTAAAAAAAGAAAAAGACTATAAAAATAATAATGAATCAAGATCTACTCACGAGGTTACTCCATTGAGACACTTTCCAGATTCCATCAGCTTTTTTTTCTCCAACTCTTTTTTTATCTAATAAGTATATCGTAAAAATCCTCGATAAAATTTTTTTTGAATATTCTCTTGGAGTTAAATTTTTTTTTTAAAAACCACTCAATACCTAGTGTCCCACAATACTTCTTTAAAAACAGAAAAAATTAACCAACAAACCCGTGAGTTCGATAAAATCTTAAAATCTTGACCAATAAAATTTTTCTCGTAACTAAAACTCCTCCATCCAGAAAGTGCAATAAGTAGACCTTTTAAAATCTTAAAGACTTCTTTCACATAAAAACAGTCCCAAAATAAATGACTAAGATCCTCGATGCCTCCACATCCTTCTCTCGGGCATCTCTCAGACACCCCTATGCCCCTAGTGTTCATAAAAAACCTGGTCGGGAGACACCCATGAAAGCTCAACCAAACAACGTCTTTTTGCTTATTTGAGAGACCTAAAAAAACGAAAAATTTCCATACTTTAGCAGCTTGTGCAGAATTACAGAATGGTACATCATATAAAATCTCATCTTTCCTTCTTGCTTTAAAAACTCCTCTTTTGTCAGTTCTACTTATAGAGCTTAATCCATATTGATCATAAAAAGACCTGAGCACCACATAAAATTTTGGGATCACGAAAGCAATTGGTCTGCTCAGTTCCTTTTCACACCAGCTCCATTTAATAAAAAACCATCCTGCCAAATACCTGCACATCGCTGTGGTTCTACTATTGCACTTTAAAATTTTAAAAATTAATAAAAAATAATGCATCCGTATTAAAAATTCAACATCTGGAAAATCATACCCACCCAATTCAGTTCTTGTCATGACAGCAGTTCTTCTTACTTTCTCCATCTTTGAGCCCCAAAAGAATACAAATAATTTTCTGTTCATCCTCCTTATCCACATCTTCCCAGGTGGTAAAATAATAGACGTATATAAAATTAATGGTAAAATGACAGCTTTGATAATTAAAATTTTCCCTTTTAACGATAATTGTCTCAACTTCCAAAAATTTAACTTTTTCTCAACTTTCTTTTCCAATGCTGTAAGACTCTTCTCTCCTTTATTCTCCTTTTCAAAAATTATACCTAAAACTTCCGCTTCATCTTTTATGGGGATTCCTTTATCACTCACCTCTACTTGCTTTCCGTAATTCACTAATTGACACTTGTTCCAGTTTATGCTCATCCCTGCCATACTGCAAAAAATCCTCATGTGTAAATTAACTCTATTCAATTCTGCTTGAGTTTGACAGGAGAAAACCACGTCATCCATGTATCCAAAAGATTTCACAGTTTTTCCAAAACCTCCTGGTATAAAAATTCCCTGAACACATTTGTCTTTTTGAATTGCTCTCAATAATGGTTCCATTGCACATAAAAAAAGAATCGGGGAGAGAGGGCAGCCCTGTCTGACTCCTGACCTAACCTCTAATGCTGGACCAACCCTCCCATTAATTAAAATATGACTAAAAACATTAAAATACATGCCCTTAATCACATCTAAAACTCTTTTAGGAATCCCCATCCTTTCCAGTATGCAAAATAAAAATTTATGTGAAACTTTGTCATAGGCTTTTCCAAAATCCATAGTTTCAACAATTAAAGGAACATTATTAAAATCAGCGTAATAAATCATGTCTCTTAACAAAATCAAATTGTCCGAAATTCTTCTGCCTGGAACGGCACAGACCTGGTATTCATCAATCATATACTCAACCACCTTACTCAATCTAATTGCAATAATGTTCGCAACAATTTTATAATCACAATTGAGCAAAGTGATTGATCGCCAATTTTTAATCTCTTTCTCATTCCCTTTCTTATAAATTAAAGTCACTATCCCTTTTCTCATGGAAGAAGATAAAACCCTGTTATTAAAAACAAATTGCACAACACGACTCACTTCCTCCCCAATAATATCCCAATAAAACAAATAAAATTCTGCCGGGAGACCATCACATCCAGGAGTTTTCCCACACGCCATCCTCTGTATAGCATTTATAACTTCCTCGTCATTAATATCTGCTGCCACAACTTCTTTTTCCTCCCTTGGGATATTATCAGGTTCAACTTAACAATACTCTTTTATTTCTCTGTCAGTTGCCTTACTCTCATTTTTAAAAAGTAAATCATAAAAAACACAAATATGTTTAATCATCTCCTCACCAGTTACTTCGCCTTCAGGGGTTAAAACAGACTTAAAAACACCCTTTGCCTTAAAACTCTTCTTAAAAAAATATCTAGAGCACTTCTCATTCTCTTCTAAATGAGTAACTTTAGATTTATACACAATATTTTTTCCTTTTACAACCAACTCATTTTTCCTTTCTTCTTTTATTTCACGAATTTCATTATTCACCTCCCAACCACAGTCTCTCAACTTATAGAGTGCTTCTAGTCTGCTTATTAATTCTTCTTCCTTCTTCTTCTTTTCCTGTGCTCTTTTAATACTAACATTTTTAAAAAAGGAGGCAAACCTTATCTTTGCCCAATCCCACCAATCCAATAAATAATTAAAACACCTCTGTTGCCTGACGCAGGATAAAAACACTTCTTTAAAATCGTCCTTTATATCCTCATCCTTTAACAAATCAACATTTAACTTCCAATTACCTCTACCAAAAATAATAGAACCTTCAACACATATATCAACAAGAACAATTTTATGATCAGAAAAGCTAGTCATCATATGGTCACATTTGGTCACCTTCAATCCTTCGGACACCAACACATAATCAATTCTCGATTTTGAACGACCACTATCCGCCACATATGTAAATCTCTCATCACCATTGACCATCAGTCCAGCATCCTTAAAAAATAAGTCCTGAATCATCTCATTAAGTAGAGTAGAGGTTATATCCGTTTTCACTTCAGAGGTGCTCTGTCTATCTTGTATACTTCTTATACAATTAAAATCACCTAAAATAATAGTAGAATCACGACCAGGCATAAAAAGTTTAAGAGTCTCTAAAAATGACACACGTTCACGTTTTTCAGTGGGGGCATAAACACTAAAAATTCTAAAACGCTGTCCTAAAAACTCCAAACTGAAAAACACACATCTACCCGGCACCACAACTTTTTGCTCTAAAACCTTAATACTATTATTTTTAATTAAAATCCCTACACCTTCATTTTTATTGTCAGTACTAGGTGACCAAAAGGACTCCCCACAACACCATTCAGACTCATGAGGTGCAGATCTTATTGCACACTCTTGTACACAAATTACATCTGCTTTCACACCTTTCAAATAGTCAAAAACTGCTGCTCTCCTATTACTTGAGCCAATACATCTTACATTGAGGGTTGCAACCACAAGACTCATGATAAAGATATTAAATAATTGTGCAGCCATTTCTAATTAAAGGATGCCTGGCTCAAAACACGTCTCTTAATATCAGGCGATCCTACTTCAGAATCCCTGTCACCAAAACCAGACCACACAGGGTCCTCTTGACACCCAGACCAAGTTCCTCCTTCACCTTTTTGCTGTCTTTTAACATTAGAACCATAAGGATCTTCATCAATTTGTAAATCTTCGTCACTTAGCATTCTCTGCCCTGGAGTTATGGGGGGGGGGGGGGGGGAGTCTGAATCACATTCACCTCCACCAATCTGCAACTCCATATCCTCTCCTTCCCCCACCACATAGTCCAGGCACTCCTCTACATCACTTGCCTCACTGCTAGATATAGGTTCTCCTAGTACTGCTTTAATTGCATCAACAGACTCCTGGGACCTTTCTTTTTTCTTCTTTTTCCCAGAAGCCCTCTGCCCCTCCCCTTTTTTTGAAATTCCCACCAAAACAGTCTCTACCTCCATTTTTCCAGCAAACACAGTCTCCATTTTGTTCTCCACACCACTGCCTTGTCCACCACTTCCATCACCGCTCTCATTAACAATATTCTCAACAATTACACTTGTACCATTTTTAACACATTCAGCATATGTCCCACCTTTAGTCTTCTGCACACTTCTTTTATTCTCAACAATATCCACACGTGATTGTCTGGTATTGAAATACGTACATTTTCTCGCTAAATGGTCCCCACCTCCACATACATCACAATACCGCTTCTCCACACAATCCTTCACCACATGAACAGTTTTTCCACAATTTCTACACACATCTCCTTTAACCGGACACTCCTCCTGCACATGGCCATAAGTCAGACAGTGCCTACAGTACTTAAGTTGCCCTTGATAAAAACAAAAGCCCCTCTTTCCACCGATAGCAAAAACTGCAGGAACCGCAACATCTTTCTTAAACTTAACAAAAAATCTTCTTTTGCCATTTAAATATCCATGTTAGTTAGTCAATCTCCGGTCAAAACTTACTTCATCACAGTAACGCCTCAAAAAAGCAGCCACAGTAAGATCATTAACCTTAGGATTGTACATATGAACTATTATCGCTTGCCTCACCATTTGAAACGAAGGTAGTATTTTGACGTGTTCCAAGAAATCCGGTTTTCTTTCTTCTTTCATCTTTACCAGATCCATTTAAATTCGCTGGCAAAGCCCCTCATAAAAAACGGTTAAATCAAATATACCTTGTTTTGGGAAATCCTGTAAAGCAAGCACATCCTTTACCTTTAAGTATGTAAGTTTCTTCAACAACTCTCCCACGATCCGGTCCAATCCGATACTCATCCGATATCCATCCTTCACTTCCAAACGCACAGTGTCCTCGAGACCTCAAGACATCTTGATAAAGTGCAGGTTACCACCGAAGTTTCACCCACAGATCGCCCCCGTCAACACCTAGGGCCCCCCCGCAAAGGAGGACCCCGATATCTACCTATCGGCCAAAACCAAACACAGTATCTTTCGACACTACACTTGATCCTAGCCAACAAGGCCGAGAAGCGATGGGTTACAGCAACAACATATGAGACAGGGAAACCTATCGCTGCAACAAAGAGAGATACTCAATCCAATTTATCTATCTTTAAACGGGTACCCTTTTACATTAAGGAAAGCTCCTGATGCACCAAGGGGAGCCCCAATTCAGCGAAATACATGATTGTGCATGGCAAGCTACACAATGCTACTATGGATTTCTGGGAAAGATATGCAAATTAGCTTCCATAAGCCTATGGCAGAAGATGTTAATTTGCATATCATCATTCTAGAAACCTAAAATAATGGATTGTTGCCTACATTAGTAATAACAAGTATGTTTTGTGTGAGAACTAGAGGGAGGCCATATGAGACAGAGAAAACTATTTCTGCAACAAAGAGAGTTACTCAATCCAATTTATCTATCTTTAAACGGGTACCCTTTTACATTAAGGAGAGCTCCTGATGCACCAAGGGGAGCCCCAATTCTGCGAAATACATGCTTGTGTATGGCAAGCTACACAATGCTACTATGGCTTTCTGGGAAAGATATGCAAATTAGCTTCCATAAGCCTATGGCAGAAGATGTTAATTTGCATATCATCATTCTAGAAACCAAAAATAATGGATTGTTGTCTACATTCATAATAACAAGTATGTTTTGAGTGAGAGTGAAAACTAGAGGGAGAGGGTTTCAACATAACTTTATTGCAAAAAGGAAAACAAATACAAAAAATTGAAACCAATTTTTGTAAAATAGAAAAATAAAAAACATAATAATCAGAAAAATCACTTAATAAGAAATTACCTCTTAAGAAAACTTTAATTTCAAACCTTTTTTTTTAAAGTAAATAAAATATGTCAATCTATCTATTTCACAGTGGTCCATTCTCCTCAAATTAATATTCCGATCGAATGGATGAACATCAAATTTACCCAAAAAATTTCCACCTTGAATTTCATCATGAAATATTGGATACAACACATCAAATTATAACCTGACTTCCTCAGTTCATCTATTCGCCCCTTCATGAAGTGAAAATACTCTATTTTCTTCTTCTCTAATTCTAACCTTTCCCTTTCCTCATCCCTTAACCGCCTCACGTCCGCCCATAGGATATAAACGTCCTATGGGTGGACGTCTATTTCTGACAGCACGTTTTAAAACGTCCTGTCAGAAATAGCAGCTGCACGCTAATCGTGCAGCTGCTGATCGGGTTGCCCGCTGTCAGTGACAGCAGGGCAACCCTAAGACAAGGCAGGGACAGTGCCCAGGTGTCCCTGCCTTCACGATCGCTGCAGACACAGCGCTCACCGAGCGCTGTGTCTGCAGAGCAGGAAGCGCTGTGCGCTTCCTGTTCCGGCCCGGCGGTCATGTGACCGCCGTGACCGGAGTGTGCAGGGGCTGTGTGAGGTCTCTGTACAGCCTCTATAGGGGTGCATTTGTCCTGTAACTGGGGCTACTATGTCAGCCCCAGTTACAGGAGAAATCAACAGTGAAAAAAAATATAAAAAGTGAAGTAAATGTCCCCCAGAGGTCTTGTATGACCTTATGGGGGACGAAAAGTGTAAAATAAAATAAAAATAAAATAAAGGGTTGAAAAAATAAAATAAAAAAAAGTTTCACATGTAAAAAAAAATAAAATCCCAAGTAAGGAATAAAAAAAAAAATTTAAAATAGAAAAAATAAAATAAAATAGACATATTTAGTATTGCCGCGTCCGTAAAAACCAGCTCTATAAAAATATCACATGACCTAACCCCTAGGGTGAACACCGTAAAAAAAAAAAAAAAAAAAAAAAAACTGTGTCAAAACAAGCAATTTTTGTCACCTTGCATCACAAAAGGTGCAACACCAAGTGATCAAAAACGCGTATGTCCCACAAAATAGTACCAATAAAACCGTCACCTCATCCCGCAAAAAATGAGCCCCTACATAAGAAAATCTCTCAAAAAATAAAAAAACTATAGCTCTCAGAACATGGACACGTTAAAACATAATTTTTTGGTTTCAAAAATGCTATTATTGTGTAAAACTTTAATAAATGAGAAAAAGTATACATATTAGGTATCGCCACGTCCGTAACAATCTGCTCTATAAAAATGTCACTTGACTGAACCCCTCAGGTGAACGCTGTAAAAATAAATAAATAGAAACTGTGCTAAAACAACCAATTTTTTGGTCACCTTGCCCCATAAAGTGTTATAATGAATGATCAAAAAATCATATGTACCCAAAAATAGTACTAATAAAACTGGCACCTTATCCCCTAGTTTCCAAAATGGGGTCACTTCTTGGGAGTTTCTACTGTAAGGGTGCATCAGGGGGCTTCAAATGGGACATTGCATCTAAAAACCATGTGGAGTTCCTTATCTTCTGCGCCCTGCCGTGTGCCCATACAGCAGTTTACGACCACATGTGGGGTGTTTCTGTAAACCGCAGAATCTGGGTAATAAATATTGAGTTTTGTTTGGCTGTTAACCATCGATGTGTTAAAGAAAAAAAATTATTAAAATGGAAAATCTGCATAAAAAGTGAAATTTAAAAATTTGATCTCCATTTTCCTTTAATTCTTGTGGAACGCCTAAAGGGTTAACAAAAATTGTAAAATCGGTTTTGAATACCTTGAGGGGTGTAGTTTATACAATGGGGTCATTTATGGGGGTATCCACTATGTAGGCCCCACAAAGTGACTTCAGACCTGAACTGGTCCTTATAAAGTGGGTTTTGGCAATTTTCTTAAAAATTTGAAGAATTGCTTCTAAACTTCTAAGCCTTCTAACGTCCTAAAAAAATAAAATGACATTTCCAAAATGATGCCAACATAAAGTAGACATATGGGGAATGTTAAATAATAAATATTTTATGAGGTATCACTTTCTGTTTTAAAAGCAGAGAAATTGAAATTTAGAAAATTGCGAATTTTTAAAATTTTTGGGTAAATTTGGGATTTTTTCATAAATAAAGGTGAAATATTTTGACTCAAATTTATGACTATCATGAAGTACAATGTGTCACGAGAAAACAATCTCTGAATGACTTGGATAAATAAAGGCGTTCCAAAGTTATTACCACATAAAGTGAGATATGTCAGTTTTGCAAAATTTGGCCTGGTCAGGAAGGGGGCAAAGGGCCCAGATGGGAAGTGGTTAACTTTCCTATTTCTAACTTCCTTCTCTCTTCTTCCTCTATGGCTAATCTTTCTATTATTGCTCTCTCTTCCTTTTCTTTAATTAATCTTTCTATTTTAGCTTTTTCTTCTTTTTCTTTAGCTAATCTCTCTGCTCTTACTTTTTCCCCTTTTTCTAATTCCTCTTTTCCCTTATCTACTCTTTTTATCACTAATCCCCCTTCATCTCTATCTTCATCCCTTTCTTCCTCTCTTTCCTTCCTTTAAGGCCTAGTTCACACGAACGTATGGCTTTTATAGTTTTTTGCGGTCCGTTTTTCACGGATCCGTTGTTCCGTTTTTTGTTTCCGTTGTGTTTCCGTTTCTGTTCCGTTTTTCCGTTCCATTTTTCCGTATGGCATATACAGTATGCAGTAATTACATAGAAAAAATTGGGCTGGGCATAACATTTTCAATAGATGGTTCCGCAAAAAACGGAATGGATACGGAAGACATACGGATGCATTTCCGTATGTGTTCCGTTTTTTTTGCGGACCCATTGACTTGAATGGAGCCACGGAACGTGATTTGCGGGCAATAATAGGACATGTTCTATCTTTCAACGGAACGGAAAAACGGAAATACGGAAACGGAATGCATACGGAGTACATTCCGTTTTTTTTGCTTAACCATTGAAATGAATGGTTCCGTATACGGACCGTATACGGAACACAAAAAAACGGCCCGTACACTCGCAAAAAAAACGTTCGTGTGAACTAGGCCTTACTCTCTTCCTTCCTCTTAGTACAGAATTTATACTTATGTCCTGTCTGCCCACACAAATGACATTTTTTCTCTTTCTTGCATGTACTAGATAGATGTCCTACTTCTTCACAAAAGGTACACCATTGATAAGTACAATTTTCTTTCACATGTCCGTATTTTTTGCAGTTTCTACAGAAATCAGACATACCATTAAAAAACAAATCCCCGTTAACTGCACCAATTTTAAACCGTCTTGGTGGAAAAACTATTTCCCCACCTTCATTTTAAAAATAGGAAACAAAATATTTACGTTTCATAGTCCAAATGCCATACTTATTGAGGACCTTGCTCGCAGGAATTACTTTCTCACAGTGTCTCATCAGGAAAGAAAAAATGTCCTCCTCAGGTACGTATGGACTATACAATAGCACGGTCACCATCCTCTGTCTTCTGGGAAAGTGTGGAATCGCTCTAACTCCATCAAAGACAGGATCCAAACCACGCTGCTCCAGATGTTTTAACACTGCTGTGCAAATATCCTCCGTAGCAAAAATAACGTCATAAGTCCCACGCTTAGGAAAGTCCAACATAGCCAAAATGAACTCTTTACGTAGTTCCAGACATCCCAACAAGATGTCCTCCACAAGAAAGGTGATCCCCTTCTCTCTCTTCTGCAGATCTTGTAACAGGAAGCGTACTCCGTTCTTTATACGCTGAAATGCAGGCACTTCTCCCGAATCATGGCTCTCGGATTCTGGAACTCCTCCCCCGCTAAGGTTACGGACCTCCATCTCCGCCATTTCTGCCAAAACGATCCGACTCTGGAAACCAGATGATGCCCTCACCCACTGGAACAGCAGGCAGGTAGGGTGATCGCTCCTCGTTGCCTGGGGACTAAGCCAGCTGCCCAATAGCAGCAATGGTTAAGGCCCTGGCTATAAACCAGGACCCGCTCCAAAGGCCGAGCAGCCGGGTACCCCAGGCACCTTCTGACCAACACCCAATGTATCCCTACACTTGTTCTTAGCCAAAAGGCCGAGAAGCGATCCCTGGGTTACAGCAATTTTTTTTTCCTCAGTAAATAGACATTAATCTTCCACTCAGTCCACACTTAAGTGGCTCAGTCTAAAAAATGTCTTATATACATCACTGGAACCCTACTGAAAATAAAATACTAATCAAAAAAAAGGTCAAGATTTACTCACGTAGTTTTTCCATTGTTTTACCTTCCATATTTTTTCAGCCTCTCCTCCTCCAATCCTCTTCTTATCCAGTAAAAATATCGTAAAAATCCTGGATAAAAACACTTTTGACGCCTCTTTTGGGGATAAAATAACATTTTTAAAAACCACAAGATTTCTAGAGTCCCACAACACTTCTTTAAAAACGGAAAACAACAACCATGCCATACGTGAATTAGATAATATTCTAAAATCTTGTCCAATAAAAACCTTCTCATAACTAAAATCCCTCCATCCTGTAAGTGCAATAAAAAGATCTTTTAAAACACTAAAAACTTCTTTAGTGTAAAAACAATCCCAGAATAAATGAAAAAGATCTTCTATGCCTCCACAACCTTCTCTCGGGCATCTCTCAGTCACTTGCACTCCTCTTGAATTCATGAAAAATCTGGTTGGGAGGCATCCATGGAAACATAACCACGTGACATCTTTTTGTTTATTTGATAGGCCAACCACATTAAAAAGTTTCTATATTTTCGCGGCCTGTGTGGTATTGCAGAATGGCACATCACATTGTAATTCATTTTTCCTTCCAATTTTTATAATTTCATTTTTTTTCAGTTTTACTTAAGGAGCCTAAGCCGTACTGATCATAAAAGGATCTGAGCACCACATAAAATTTTGGAATAACGAAAGCCATCGGCCTGCCCAGCTCCCTTTCACACCAGCTCCATTTAATAAAAAGCCATCCTGCTAGATACCTACACATGGCCGCCGTTCTATTGTTGCACTTTAAAATTTTAAAAACCACTAAAAAATAATGCATCCTTAAAAAAACCTCTAAATTAGGGAAATCATACCCACCCAGTTCAGGCTTTGTCATTACCACCGTCCTTCTAACCTTCTCCATTTTGGATCCCCAAAAAAAGATAAAAAGTCTCCTTGTCGTTCTTCTCGTCCAAATTTTCTCAGGTGGCAGAATAATAGCAGCGTATAAAATCAGGGGTAAAATAACAGATTTGATAATTAAAATCTTCCCTTTCAAGGTTAAAAATCTCAATTTCCAAAAATTTTGCTTCTTTTCTATTTTCTTATCTAATTCTTCATAACTCTTTTTCCCTTTATTATTTTTTTCAAATATTACCCCTAAAACCATCACTTCTTCTCCTTTTGGTATCCCAGGTACATTCACATCCATTTGTTTTCCGTAATTGGCAATTTGGCACTTGCTCCAATTAATATTCATCCCTGCAATACTGCAAAAAATCCTCAAGTGCAGGTTCACTCTGTTCAGATCAGACTGTGATTGACATGCAAACACCGCGTCATCCATGTACCCAAAGGATTTTATTCTTCTCCCAGAACCCCCGGGTAAAAAAAAAACATCTACACACTTGTCCTTTTGGATGGATAATAATAACGGTTCCATAGCGCATATAAAAAGAATTGGGGAGAGAGGGCAACCCTGTCTAACCCCAGACTTAACCTCTACTGCCGGACACACCCTCCCATTTATTAAAACATGACTAAAAACATTATTGTACATACCTCTTATCACATTTAAAATTTTCTCAGGAATCCCCATCTTCTTTAATACACTAAATAAAAATCTATGAGATACCTTGTCATAAGCCTTTTCAAAATCTGTTGTTTCAATAAATAAAGGAACGTTATTAAAACCAGCATAATAAATTAAATCACGTAATAAAACCAAATTATCAGAAATTCTTCTTCCTGGCACCGCACACACTTGGTATTCACCCACCATATGACCTATTACTTCACTTAGTCTATTTGCAATTATCTTAGTAATAATTTTATAATCACAGTTCAATAACGTTATTGGGCGCAAATTTTTTATCTCCTTTTCATTCCCTTTTTTATATATCAACGTAACCATTCCTTTTCTCATAGAGGCAGAAAAAACACCATTATTAAAAACAAAATGCACCACTCGACTCACCTCTTCACATCCCAGTAAAACCAATAAAATTCTGCAGGGAGACCATCACATCCGGGCGTTTTCCCTTTGGCCATTCTATGTATAGCATTTTTCACTTCTTCCTCACTAATTTCTCCTATCAAACCTTCTTTCTCTTCTTTTGGAATGTTATCAGTTAAAACATCACAATACTCCAGAATTTCCATATCAGTGGCCTGACTCTCGTTTTTAAAAAGTGTCTCATAAAAACCACATATATTCTTCACCATTTCATCACCAAACACTTCACCATTAGGAGTTAAAACAGATTTAAAAACACCTTTGGACTTAAAACTCTTTTTAAAAAAATACCTTGAGCATTTTTCGTCCTCTTCTATATGTTTCACTTTAGATTTATACACAATGTTTCGCCCTTTTTCCAAAAACTCTTTTTTCCTCTCCTCTTTTATCTCCTTAATCTCTTTTTCTACCTCCCAGCCACAACTCCTCAACTTGTAAAGTGCTTCTAGTCCGGAAATTAAAACTTCCTCCTTCTTCCTTTTCTCTTGCGCTCTTTTAATACCAACATTTTTGAAGAATGATGCAAATCTTGTTTTGGCCCAATCCCACCAATCTAAAATACACTTAAAACATTTCTGCTGCCTGACACACGATAAAAACACTTCTCTAAAAGCATCTTTAACTTCCACATCTTGTAGCAGGCCTATATTTAATTTCCAGTAACCTCTACCAAACACCACAGCGTTCTCAAAGTATATTTCTGCAGAAACCATTTTATGATCGGATATACTGTTTATCACATGGTCACATTTAGTCACTTCCAATCCTTCAGAACACAGTATATAATCAATTCTAAATTTTGACCGCCCACTATCCGCCATATATGTATATCTCTCGTCTCCATTGACCATCAGTCCAGCATCCTTTAAATGCAAATCCTGTACCACTTCGTTCAGCAAGGTAGAGGTCACATCTGTTTTAACTTCAGAGGTACTTTGCCTATCTTGTATACTTCTTATACAATTAAAATCTCCTGAAATCATGGTAAAATCTCTGCCAGGCATAAAAAGTTTAAGAGTTTCTAAAAATGACACACGTTCACGTTTTACAGCAGGTGCATGAATACTAAAAACTCTAAAACGCTGTCCTAAAAACTCAAAACTTAAAAGAATACAACGACCTGGTACCACAACTTTGTAATCTATCACATCAATATTCTTATTTTTCAGTAAAATTCCAACTCCCTCATTTCTATTATCTGTGCAAGGTGACCAAAAGGATTTCCCATGAGTCCATTCTGTTTCATGAGGTGCAGATCTAATTACACATTCCTGTATGCAAATTATATCAGACTTCACTGTTGCCAAATAATCAAACACCGCTGCCCTCCTAGTACTTGAACCAATTCCCCGCACATTCAGAGTAGCAACGATTAAACTCATAATGACAAACTTAAGAATATTCACAACCATCTTACTGATTAGAAAAAGTCTGACTCAAAACTCTCCTTTCCACTCCCAACCCACAATCAGGCGATTCTGGATCAGAACCCCTGTCGCCTCGCATGAGACCAGAGTAAACAGGGTCACTCTGATCCCCCGACCAAGCACCTTCCTCACCTCTCTTATATCTTTTCACATTAGAACTAGGCAGTTCTGCATCAATTTCACGCTCTGCTTCACTATTGACATGCTGGCCTGGGGTTATAGGAGCATCAGAATCATACTCTTCACCCTGACACTCCATCTCTTCCCCCTCCCCAGTCACATGATCCAGACATTCATCCACCCCACTTGCCTCACTGCTAGACATACTCCCCAGCACATCATCCATCTTAGCAACTACCTCAGGAGGCCTCTTCTCCTTTTTCTTTTTCCCAGCAGCCCCTTTCCCCGCCCCTTTTTTGAATTTCCCTCCAAAACCGCCTTTCCCTCCAAACTTTCATGAACACCATCCTCCATTTTGTCCACCACACCATCATCACCACCAGACATTTCAGTATTTTGAACAATCACACTTGTTACACCTTTCACCATCTCTGCATAGGTGCCACCTTTTTTCTTTTGCCCACCTCTTTTGTCCTCAACAATAGTGGCTTGTGACTGTCTTGTACTAAAATACGTACACTTCTTGGCTAAATGATCTCTACTTCCACACACATCACAATGCTTCTCCTCCACACAATCTCTCACATTATGCCCAGTCATACCACAATTCCTACAAACTTCACCCTTCACAGGGCACTCCTCCTGCATATGACCATATGAAAAACAATGCCTGCAATATTTTAGTTGCCCTTGGTAAAAACAAAAACCCCTCTCTCCAACAATTGAGAATACCGCAGGAACCGAGCAGTTTTTCTTAAATCTTACAAAATATCTTCTCTTTCCATTCAAATACCCGTGCCTATTTGTCAGCCTTCTATCAAAATTGACTTCATCGCAATACCTTCTCAAAAACGCACTAACAGTCATATCCTCCACTTTGGGGTTATACATGTGCACGATGATCGCCAACTTTACCATTTGAAAAGACGGTATAATCTTCACCTTCTCCAAAAAAACTGGATTCTTCTCTTGCTTCATCTTGACTAAATCCTTGTAGATCTTCTGACACAGGCCCTCAGAACAGACAGTAAGATCATAAATCCCCTGTTTAGGGAAGTCTTGCAAAGCTAACACATCCTTTACCTGCAAATATGGGAGCTTCTGCACGATCCGGTCCAATCCAATCACCATCCGACAATCTTCATCCACCTCCAGTCGAATACTGTCCTCGAGTCCACGAGACATCTTCGCTTTTTAAATTGCGCAGGCTCACTATAATGCTTGCCCACAGATCGCACTCGATCATACCCCAGGGCCCCCCGGAAGGAGGACCCTGATATACTCCTTTAAGCCCAATCAAGCACAGCACCTTGCGACACTACACTTGATCAAGCCAAAAGGCCGAGAAGCGATGCCCGAGTCACAGCAACAGCATCTGAGACAGAGAAAACTATTGCTGCAACAAAGAAAGTTACTCAATCCAATTTATCTATCTTTAAACGGGTACCCTTTTACATTAAGGAGAGCTCCTGATGCACCAAGGGGAGCCCCAATTCTGCAAAATACATGATTGTGCATGGCAAGCTACACAATGCTACTATGGCTTTCTGGGAAAGATATGCAAATTAGCTCCCATAAGCCTATGGCAGAAGATGTTAATTTGCATATCATCATTCTAGAAACCAAAAATAATGGATTGTTGTCTACATTCGTAATAACAAGTATGTTTTGAGTGAGAGTGAAAACTAGAGAGGGTTTCAACACAATTTTATTAACGAAAAACAAATACAAAAAGGTGAAACCAATTTATGTAAAACAATAATGATAAATAAATAAGACACATAATATATAAATTGAAACACATAATAAACAAAATGTTACTATCATCACATACAAAATGTTACTGTAAACAAAATGTTACTATCATCACATAACTAAAGTTATATTAAGTATATAATTTCAACTATCAGGATTTAAGCCACTTTTCCAGGCATAATATGTCATTATTTTTAATACATTTTTCCCTAATTCTGTATCTTTCTCCACTACCGCAGGGATTTCTTCTCTGTCAAAAGGATGTACCTTACAAAAATTAAAGAACCACTCTTTCCTTCCTTCTAAATTCCTCCGAACAGCTTTAGAAAAAGCATTAAAATTAACTCCCAGTTTCCTCAAATCCTCCAACTCCTTTGCCATTTTCTTAACATGTTCTTTTTTAGCATTTTCCTCCTCCTCCTCTCTAACAAATTTTTCTTCTTTTTTAGTCTCTTTAACTGTTTTTTTTAATACTACATCCTGTACTATTTTTGTTTCTTTTTCACTTTCCTCAGTATCTTTTCTCTTTTTACTCTTTTTACTCACTTCTTTTTCCCCTTCCTCTTTTTTCTTTTGGGGACAGGCAACATAAACATGATCAATACGACCACATAAATTACATTTTCTGACATTTCCACAATTCTCTGTTAAATGTCCTATAGTTTCACATTTAGAACACCACTCCTCTTTACATTCTTCTTTCAAATGTCCGTATTTTTTACAGTTCCTACAAAAGTCCATCATACCATTAAAAAATAATTCCCCATTTATGGAACCAATCTTGAATCGTCCCGGTGGGAAAATAATTCCCCCTCCAGAATCTTCCAAAAACACAACAAGAAACTTCCATTTAGTAGTCCAGAAGCCAAACTTATTATACACCTTCCCACATGAAGCCACTTTTTCACAGTACCTCATCAAAAAGGTGCAAATGTCCTCCTCGGGCACATAAGGACTGAACATACGAACTGTCACCAACCTCTCTCTTCTTGGATAATGCGCCAACACTTTCACTCCATTCAATATAGGGTTAAGTCCAGCTTGTTCCAGTCGCTTTAAAACCACTGCGCAGACCTCCTCTGTGATGAACACCACGTCGTACAGCCCACGCCTTGGAAATTCCAGCATCGACAGGACAAACTCTTTCCGGATCTCCACCAATCGAAACAGGATCTCTTCCACAATAAAAGCAAGACCTTTTTCTTTTTTCTCTGGATCCAAGAAAATGAACCGGATTCCATTCTTGACCCTCTGGTAGTCAGGAACGTCTCTCCAATCAGGATTCTGTATGTCCATCTCTGCCATCTCGCCAACGTCACAGGAACTCAGCAGTCCCTCACCCACCACCAAAGCAGTAGGTAGGTATGGTGATCGCCTCTCGTTGCCTGGGGACTAAGCCGACCGCCCAATAGTAGCAGAGGTTAAGACCCTGGCTATAAACCAGGGCCCGCTCCAAAGACCGAGCGGCCGGGTACCCCAGGCACCTTCTGACCAAGACCCAATGTATCCCTACACCTGATCTTAGCCAAAAGGCCGAGAAGCGATCCCTGGGTTACAGCAACAGCATATGAGACAGGGAAAACTATTGCTGCAACAAAGAGAGTTACTCAATCCAATTTATCTATCTTTAAACGGGTACCCTTTTACATTAAGGAGAGCGCCTGATGCACCAAGAGGAGCCACAATTCTGCGAAATACATGATTGTGCATGGCAAGCTACACAATGCTACTATGGCTTTCTGGGAAAGATATGCAAATTAGCTTCCATAAGCCTATGGCAGAAGATGTTAATTTGCATATCATCATTCTAGAAACCAAAAATAATGGATTGTTGCCTACATTAGTAATAACAAGTGTCAGAACTATTGGGTATAAATAAAGTCTATAAGTATAAGGCCTATATAAGATATCTGAACATGAGCCTAAAGAACAACCATTTTGTCTTATTTTAACTCAGAATTACTAACCTAAAATTAACAATCTGTACCAAGGTGTTTACCCAAGTCTGTTTTTAGTAATTGCCTAGATAAGACAATGTATTAGACATATGCTGAGTCTTGATGATTTTCAGTGTATAGAAAGACTCTAATCTTTCTTTGGGGTTTTTATATTAAGCAATGTATGAGTAGATTGATTTTATATCATCAATTTAAATACGTGTGTTGTACTGTATATATAAGAGTGTGGTCCTTATAGATATATTCAGTTTTAAGGTTAGAAATTACTCTGTCATTTTTTGTAGAATTTCTCTCAGTGTGAAACTCAAGTAAATTATTTCTTTGCTTGAGGTTTTCTTGTATGGAGAAATGTATACACAGGTGACCATAAACAAACCTTGTCTTTTCCCCAGAACAATGACTTGAGTATGGTCATGTGTATCTTGATTTAATTAGGTCTGGTCAAAAGATTAAGGGATATGCGAGGTGTTTGACCAGATACAAAAGTCATTGTCTATTCAAGATCTCCTCAAGGTTGTGTCTGAAACCTTAGTTAAAGTGTATCATTAGTAAATGAATAAGAGAACTAATAATATGCCTTGATTTTGTATGGAGTACTAGTGCCATCTAGTGTTAGGGTAACCTAAAGATCTCGGGTGTATTTTCCCTAGAGGGAGGTTCTATTGGTTATAAGTGAGGTCACTAGTTAATGATAAAGCTTGGCCAAGCCCTTTCTAAGATAGGATAAAAAGATGGTCTGAGCTGACAGAAAGGATCCATCCATCCATCCATCTATCTATCTCTGGAGCTCTCTCTCTAACTATCATCATCAAGGGACGATCATCAAGGGAAAAGACCAGATCCAGCCCTGACCACCTTTTCAGTCATTGGAGGCAGCCATCTTAGAACCATTGAAACTGATTTCTGCTAGCTGACATTTTGGGTATAGTATAACCTTACCTATATTTTATAGGATAATTAATTAATATAATACATATCTATATATATTCAATTAACCATACCTTGCGTATAGTCTCTGTTTTGGAATAAGATTGGGGTGTACCTGCAGCATCATCCTGAAAATTAATCCAATACAGGGAGATTAAAAATATACTGGTGAAAACACGGTATTATCTCCAAGGAACTGAATTCAGTTCTAGACCGGTACGGTTGATTATATATGTATAAATATCTGTATAGATTAAAGATAAACCAGATTTGGGTTTAATCGGACATTTGTCGGCTGAGAGAAATCAAGTACTAAATTGATTTAAAATATAATTGAGGGGTATCATTATAAGAAGGCATAATTGTGTAGATATATATTCCTAATTATTTTTGACTTTCTCACTATTTTGCATATCATTGATTGAATTTTATTATCACCAATTTTATTATATATTATTTTGTACTAAAATTTGTATTAATAAATTACATATATATTTTGTTTGTAACTGGGTTTTGTCTTCAATTCAACGCAGATCACGAGCTTGTTTTAGCTTGATATTTATGATAATAAATTATAATCTCCTTCATTATAGATTTTAATTTATTCACATAAATAATATAGACTGTCAATCGGAGACAGCATAAATATTCCGACATAATCTGGAGGTCCACACCGAGATCTGCTTGTAATAGAAACAAAATTTTGGGGTGCAAAATATATATTTGATAAAGTTATTGTGGTACTTGTAGTGCAACAAGTAAAAATATGTCTGAGAACAACAGTGAGGCTGCTGCTGTAGTAGTAAAGACTGATATGCATGATGAAAAGACTCAAGAATTAATTGAATATATTGTGATGTGTCATATGCATGACAGGTTGGATATTAAGAGAGAGTTAAAGGATTGGAGGGTTGAATTGGAAAGGAGAGCTATAGAATATGCAGATGATGTCTGGTCTGATAAATCCCGGTTTGCTGATTTTCTCTGTCACATTTCCCAGGCTAAACATAAGAAAGATAAGGATTCATTAATCCTTCAATCTTGGCCTGAATTTGTATATTTAGTTATTGAAATAGCAAAACAATTAGAAAAAGCAAAATGTAAAAATGTTGAACAGGCATATGAAATTGATAAATTTCAAAAAGACCTATCTGAAATGGAAATTAAGGCGGCCACGGTTTCTGGTGAATTAGCACAATGGTCTGCTAAATTATCAGAATATAATGACAGAGACAATCAACAGCAAGAAGTAATAAGAACTCTGGAATGGAAATTAAGTCAAGCTACTAATGAACTGTCTAAATGTCAATTGTCTATGGTGGATCTAGATGAGGAATGTAAAAAGTTGTATCAAGACAATAGACATTTACAAACAGAGTTAGGTAACAGGGATCTTGATCATTTACAATTCAGACAGCCTAAGGATTCTAATAGACTGAAGGTAAAATATTCCAGGGGGGAATCAGATGCAGAAAGTAAATATGACAACCCCTTTAATGGAGAAGAGCTAATGTCTCTGAGAGAACATTCTCTTCCTAAATTAAAACCGATTTCACCTCCTAGGTCCTCTAAAAATTTAGTACAGAGATCTTCTCAACCCATGATAGACACTACTAAAGTGATCAAGTTTCTCAAGGAAACTGTGGGTCAATTTGCTAAAAAGGGATCACCCTCCATAATAAATCATTTGGAAATATATGAGGAGGCCATGAAAACTTTACATTTAGAACAGGACATACAAAAACTTGAATTTATTACCTGGGTATTCGAACCAAAACACCGGTATTTCTTTAATTCCCTTAGAGATATGGGTAGGAATTCTTGGTCAGATGTGGTCGCAGAAATAAAAACTGAATTTGGTCCCTATTAGTGTTGAGCGAACAGTTCGAGCATAGTTCGGGTCCGTACCGAATTTTGGGGTGTTCGTGACACGGACCCGAACCCGAACTTTTTCGTAAAAGTTCGGGTTCGGGTTCGGCATGTATTTTGGCGCATTTTGAAAGGCTGCAAAGCAGCCAATCAACATGCATCATACTACTTGCCCTAAGATGCCATCGCAGCCATGCCTACTATTGGCAAGGCTGTGATTGGCCAAGTGCAGCATGTGACTCAGCCTCTTATAAGCTTGTGCGCACGTCGGGACGTGCTTACTCCCGATGTGAATAGAACAGGGTTAGACGCAGCTGATGCTAGGGCGAGAATAGGCAGGGATAATTGAATAACTGGAAGCAAATTTCTCTCCTCCACCTGTGATTCATCTGAACAACTGCAGCTGAGCTGCTTTTTTGATAGGGATTGGCTATTTTTAGAGTGGCCAGAGTGATTTTTCCATCCACATGTACCCGGGCTGACCGCCGGCCGCCATTTTGCGACTTGTAGTGCTGCAGCAGAAGCTGCCACAGTGTGCATTCCAAAGCTCCAAACAAGTCAGACATCTACACCTGGGATTCAGACCAATAGCGATTTAGCAGCACAGTCCAAGGCTATTTTTTTTAAAGGTTGTGCAGACCATTTTGTGGCACATGTTACTGGGCTGATAGGCGGCGGCTATCTTGGGACTAGTGCTGCAGCACAATCTCTCCCAACGTCCATTAATCACTTGTAATAGTGGTCTGTGCCATAGAAATCCTACATCAGGGACTTGGGTGTGCTTGTGTCACCCCTACTAATACCAGTCCACCTGTAATCCATACAGTGAAAAGCCATAAAGTATTCCAGTGAGGGAATTTTTTTTTTATTTAAAAAAGGCCAAGTTAGTTTATCTGGCGTTCAATATACTAGATACAGTTAGGCCTGCGTTTCATACATCTGGAATTAGCAAACTAATGTGCTGGGGTTGGGAAAACATATATGTACCCATACTAGAATCTGTCAAAGAAAGCGGTACTCACATATAACAGTCATTCCATCTGTAATCCATACAGTCAAAAGACTGAAAGTATTCCAGTGAGGGAATTTTTTTTATTTAAAAAAGGCCAAGTTAGTTTATCTGGCGTTCAATATACTAGATACAGTTAGGCCTGCGTTTCATACATCTGGAATTAGCAAACTAATGTGCTGGGGTTGGGAAAACATATATGTACCCATACTAGAATCTGTCAAAGAAAGCGGTACTCACATATAACAGTCATTCCATCTGTAATCCATACAGTCAAAAGACTGAAAGTATTCCAGTGAGGGAATTTTTTTTTTATTTAAAAAAGGCCAAGTTAGTTTATCTGGCGTTCAATATACTAGATACAGTTAGGCCTGCGTTTCATACATCTGGAATTAGCAAACTAATGTGCTGGGGTTGGGAAAACATATATGTACCCATACTAGAATCTGTCAAAGAAAGCGGTACTCACATATAACAGTCATTCCATCTGTAATCCATACAGTCAAAAGACTGAAAGTATTCCAGTGAGGGAATTTTTTTTATTTAAAAAAGGCCAAGTTAGTTTATCTGGCGTTCAATATACTAGATACAGTTAGGCCTGCGTTTCATACATCTGGAATTAGCAAACTAATGTGCTGGGGTTGGGAAAACATATATGTACCCATACTAGAATCTGTCAAAGAAAGCGGTACTCACATATAACAGTCATTCCATCTGTAATCCATACAGTCAAAAGACTGAAAGTATTCCAGTGAGGGAATTTTTTTTATTTAAAAAAGGCCAAGTTAGTTTATCTGGCGTTCAATATACTAGATACAGTTAGGCCTGCGTTTCATACATCTGGAATTAGCAAACTAATTTGCTGGGGTTGGGAAAACATATATGTACCCATACTAGAATCTGTCAAAGAAAGCGGTACTCACATATAACAGTCATTCCATCTGTAATCCATACAGTCAAAAGACTGAAAGTATTCCAGTGAGGGAATTTTTTTTATTTAAAAAAGGCCAAGTTAGTTTATCTGGCGTTCAATATACTAGATACAGTTAGGCCTGCGTTTCATACATCTGGAATTAGCAAACTAATGTGCTGGGGTTGGGAAAACATATATGTACCCATACTAGAATCTGTCAAAGAAAGCGGTACTCACATATAACAGTCATTCCATCTGTAATCCATACAGTCAAAAGACTGAAAGTATTCCAGTGAGGGAATTTTTTTTATTTAAAAAAGGCCAAGTTAGTTTATCTGGCGTTCAATATACTAGATACAGTTAGGCCTGCGTTTCATACATCTGGAATTAGCAAACTAATGTGCTGGGGTTGGGAAAACATATATGTACCCATACTAGAATCTGTCAAAGAAAGCGGTACTCTTATCCGTGACTTAACGGATGATAGAGTATTAACTAAGTTTAATCAGAGAGCCTACCTGTTCGTTTACCCTTATATTATTTTGTCCCCTTTTTCAATTTTATGTTTTTTCCTTATTCCCTTACCTCTTCTTCCCGTAATTGTTAAACATCTGCATTGAAAATGTACTTGAACATGAATATATAATGTTGTGCACACTAAATTACAATGTGGAAATGTAATGTTATGTTCTTAAAAAAATCTGAAATAATAAAAAGAGATTTACAAAAAAAAAAGAAAGCGGTACTCACATATAACAGTCATTCCATCTGTAATCCATACAGTCAAAAGACTGAAAGTATTCCAGTGAGGGAATTTTTTTTATTTAAAAAAGGCCAAGTTAGTTTATCTGGCGTTCAATATACTAGATACAGTTAGGCCTGCGTTTCATACATCTGGAATTAGCAAACTAATTTGCTGGGGTTGGGAAAACATATATGTACCCATACTAGAATCTGTCAAAGAAAGCGGTACTCACATATAACAGTCATTCCATCTGTAATCCATACAGTCAAAAGACTGAAAGTATTCCAGTGAGGGAATTTTTTTTATTTAAAAAAGGCCAAGTTAGTTTATCTGGCGTTCAATATACTAGATACAGTTAGGCCTGCGTTTCATACATCTGGAATTAGCAAACTAATGTGCTGGGGTTGGGAAAACATATATGTACCCATACTAGAATCTGTCAAAGAAAGCGGTACTCACATATAACAGTCATTCCATCTGTAATCCATACAGGCAAAAGACTGAAAGTATTCCAGTGAGGGAATTTTTTTTATTTAAAAAAGGCCAAGTTAGTTTATCTGGCGTTCAATATACTAGATACAGTTAGGCCTGCGTTTCATACATCTGGAATTAGCAAACTAATTTGCTGGGGTTGGGAAAACATATATGTACCCATACTAGAATCTGTCAAAGAAAGCGGTACTCACATATAACAGTCATTCCATCTGTAATCCATACAGTCAAAAGACTGAAAGTATTCCAGTGAGGGAATTTTTTTTATTTAAAAAAGGCCAAGTTAGTTTATCTGGCGTTCAATATACTAGATACAGTTAGGCCTGCGTTTCATACATCTGGAATTAGCAAACTAATGTGCTGGGGTTGGGAAAACATATATGTACCCATACTAGAATCTGTCAAAGAAAGCGGTACTCACATATAACAGTCATTCCATCTGTAATCCATACAGTCAAAAGACTGAAAGTATTCCAGTGAGGGAATTTTTTTTATTTAAAAAAGGCCAAGTTAGTTTATCTGGCGTTCAATATACTAGATACAGTTAGGCCTGCGTTTCATACATCTGGAATTAGCAAACTAATGTGCTGGGGTTGGGAAAACATATATGTACCCATACTAGAATCTGTCAAAGAAAGCGGTACTCACATATAACAGTCATTCCATCTGTAATCCATACAGTCAAAAGACTGAAAGTATTCCAGTGAGGGAATTTTTTTTATTTAAAAAAGGCCAAGTTAGTTTATCTGGCGTTCAATATACTAGATACAGTTAGGCCTGCGTTTCATACATCTGGAATTAGCAAACTAATGTGCTGGGGTTGGGAAAACATATATGTACCCATACTAGAATCTGTCAAAGAAAGCGGTACTCACATATAACAGTCATTCCATCTGTAATCCATACAGTCAAAAGACTGAAAGTATTCCAGTGAGGGAATTTTTTTTATTTAAAAAAGGCCAAGTTAGTTTATCTGGCGTTCAATATACTAGATACAGTTAGGCCTGCGTTTCATACATCTGGAATTAGCAAACTAATGTGCTGGGGTTGGGAAAACATATATGTACCCATACTAGAATCTGTCAAAGAAAGCGGTACTCACATATAACAGTCATTCCATCTGTAATCCATACAGTCAAAAGACTGAAAGTATTCCAGTGAGGGAATTTTTTTTATTTAAAAAAGGCCAAGTTAGTTTATCTGGCGTTCAATATACTAGATACAGTTAGGCCTGCGTTTCATACATCTGGAATTAGCAAACTAATGTGCTGGGGTTGGGAAAACATATATGTACCCATACTAGAATCTGTCAAAGAAAGCGGTACTCACATATAACAGTCATTCCATCTGTAATCCATACAGTCAAAAGACTGAAAGTATTCCAGTGAGGGAATTTTTTTTATTTAAAAAAGGCCAAGTTAGTTTATCTGGCGTTCAATATACTAGATACAGTTAGGCCTGCGTTTCATACATCTGGAATTAGCAAACTAATGTGCTGGGGTTGGGAAAACATATATGTACCCATACTAGAATCTGTCAAAGAAAGCGGTACTCACATATAACAGTCATTCCATCTGTAATCCATACAGTCAAAAGACTGAAAGTATTCCAGTGAGGGAATTTTTTTTATTTAAAAAAGGCCAAGTTAGTTTATCTGGCGTTCAATATACTAGATACAGTTAGGCCTGCGTTTCATACATCTGAAATTAGCAAACTAATGTGCTGGGGTTGGGAAAACATATATGTACCCATACTAGAATCTGTCAAAGAAAGCGGTACTCACATATAACAGTCATTCCATCTGTAATCCATACAGTCAAAAGACTGAAAGTATTCCAGTGAGGGAATTTTTTTTATTTAAAAAAGGCCAAGTTAGTTTATCTGGCGTTCAATATACTAGATACAGTTAGGCCTGCGTTTCATACATCTGGAATTAGCAAACTAATTTGCTGGGGTTGGGAAAACATATATGTACCCATACTAGAATCTGTCAAAGAAAGCGGTACTCACATATAACAGTCATTCCATCTGTAATCCATACAGTCAAAAGACTGAAAGTATTCCAGTGAGGGAATTTTTTTTTATTTAAAAAAGGCCAAGTTAGTTTATCTGGCGTTCAATATACTAGATACAGTTAGGCCTGCGTTTCATACATCTGGAATTAGCAAACTAATGTGCTGGGGTTGGGAAAACATATATGTACCCATACTAGAATCTGTCAAAGAAAGCGGTACTCACATATAACAGTCATTCCATCTGTAATCCATACAGTCAAAAGACTGAAAGTATTCCAGTGAGGGAATTTTTTTTATTTAAAAAAGGCCAAGTTAGTTTATCTGGCGTTCAATATACTAGATACAGTTAGGCCTGCGTTTCATACATCTGGAATTAGCAAACTAATGTGCTGGGGTTGGGAAAACATATATGTACCCATACTAGAATCTGTCAAAGAAAGCGGTACTCACATATAACAGTCATTCCATCTGTAATCCATACAGTCAAAAGACTGAAAGTATTCCAGTGAGGGAATTTTTTTTATTTAAAAAAGGCCAAGTTAGTTTATCTGGCGTTCAATATACTAGATACAGTTAGGCCTGCGTTTCATACATCTGGAATTAGCAAACTAATTTGCTGGGGTTGGGAAAACATATATGTACCCATACTAGAATCTGTCAAAGAAAGCGGTACTCACATATAACAGTCATTCCATCTGTAATCCATACAGTCAAAAGACTGAAAGTATTCCAGTGAGGGAATTTTTTTTATTTAAAAAAGGCCAAGTTAGTTTATCTGGCGTTCAATATACTAGATACAGTTAGGCCTGCGTTTCATACATCTGGAATTAGCAAACTAATGTGCTGGGGTTGGGAAAACATATATGTACCCATACTAGAATCTGTCAAAGAAAGCGGTACTCACATATAACAGTCATTCCATCTTTAATCCATACAGTCAAAAGACTGAAAGGATTCCAGTGAGGGAATTTTTTTTATTTAAAAAAGGCCAAGTTAGTTTATCTGGCGTTCAATATACTAGATACAGTTAGGCCTGCGTTTCATACATCTGGAATTAGCAAACTAATGTGCTGGGGTTGGGAAAACATATATGTACCCATACTAGAATCTGTCAAAGAAAGCGGTACTCACATATAACAGTCATTCCATCTGTAATCCATACAGTCAAAAGACTGAAAGTATTCCAGTGAGGGAATTTTTTTTATTTAAAAAAGGCCAAGTTAGTTTATCTGGCGTTCAATATACTAGATACAGTTAGGCCTGCGTTTCATACATCTGGAATTAGCAAACTAATGTGCTGGGGTTGGGAAAACATATATGTACCCATACTAGAATCTGTCAAAGAAAGCGGTACTCACATATAACAGTCATTCCATCTGTAATCCATACAGTCAAAAGACTGAAAGTATTCCAGTGAGGGAATTTTTTTTATTTAAAAAAGGCCAAGTTAGTTTATCTGGCGTTCAATATACTAGATACAGTTAGGCCTGCGTTTCATACATCTGGAATTAGCAAACTAATGTGCTGGGGTTGGGAAAACATATATGTACCCATACTAGAATCTGTCAAAGAAAGCGGTACTCACATATAACAGTCATTCCATCTGTAATCCATACAGTCAAAAGACTAAAAGTATTCCAGTGAGGGAATTTTTTTTATTTAAAAAAGGCCAAGTTAGTTTATCTGGCGTTCAATATACTAGATACAGTTAGGCCTGCGTTTCATACATCTGGAATTAGCAAACTAATTTGCTGGGGTTGGGAAAACATATATGTACCCATACTAGAATCTGTCAAAGAAAGCGGTACTCACATATAACAGTCATTCCATCTGTAATCCATACAGTCAAAAGACTGAAAGTATTCCAGTGAGGGAATTTTTTTTATTTAAAAAAGGCCAAGTTAGTTTATCTGGCGTTCAATATACTAGATACAGTTAGGCCTGCGTTTCATACATCTGGAATTAGCAAACTAATGTGCTGGGGTTGGGAAAACATATATGTACCCATACTAGAATCTGTCAAAGAAAGCGGTACTCACATATAACAGTCATTCCATCTGTAATCCATACAGTCAAAAGACTGAAAGTATTCCAGTGAGGGAATTTTTTTTATTTAAAAAAGGCCAAGTTAGTTTATCTGGCGTTCAATATACTAGATACAGTTAGGCCTGCGTTTCATACATCTGGAATTAGCAAACTAATGTGCTGGGGTTGGGAAAACATATATGTACCCATACTAGAATCTGTCAAAGAAAGCGGTACTCACATATAACAGTCATTCCATCTGTAATCCATACAGTCAAAAGACTGAAAGTATTCCAGTGAGGGAATTTTTTTTATTTAAAAAAGGCCAAGTTAGTTTATCTGGCGTTCAATATACTAGATACAGTTAGGCCTGCGTTTCATACATCTGGAATTAGCAAACTAATGTGCTGGGGTTGGGAAAACATATATGTACCCATACTAGAATCTGTCAAAGAAAGCGGTACTCACATATAACAGTCATTCCATCTGTAATCCATACAGTCAAAAGACTGAAAGTATTCCAGTGAGGGAATTTTTTTTATTTAAAAAAGGCCAAGTTAGTTTATCTGGCGTTCAATATACTAGATACAGTTAGGCCTGCGTTTCATACATCTGGAATTAGCAAACTAATGTGCTGGGGTTGGGAAAACATATATGTACCCATACTAGAATCTGTCAAAGAAAGCGGTACTCACATATAACAGTCATTCCATCTGTAATCCATACAGTCAAAAGACTGAAAGTATTCCAGTGAGGGAATTTTTTTTATTTAAAAAAGGCCTAGTTAGTTTATCTGGCGTTCAATATACTAGATACAGTTAGGCCTGCGTTTCATACATCTGGAATTAGCAAACTAATTTGCTGGGGTTGGGAAAACATATATGTACCCATACTAGAATCTGTCAAAGAAAGCGGTACTCACATATAACAGTCATTCCATCTGTAATCCATACAGTCAAAAGACTGAAAGTATTCCAGTGAGGGAATTTTTTTTATTTAAAAAAGGCCAAGTTAGTTTATCTGGCGTTCAATATACTAGATACAGTTAGGCCTGCGTTTCATACATCTGGAATTAGCAAACTAATGTGCTGGGGTTGGGAAAACATATATGTACCCATACTAGAATCTGTCAAAGAAAGCGGTACTCACATATAACAGTCATTCCATCTGTAATCCATACAGTCAAAAGACTGAAAGTATTCCAGTGAGGGAATTTTTTTTATTTAAAAAAGGCCAAGTTAGTTTATCTGGCGTTCAATATACTAGATACAGTTAGGCCTGCGTTTCATACATCTGGAATTAGCAAACTAATGTGCTGGGGTTGGGAAAACATATATGTACCCATACTAGAATCTGTCAAAGAAAGCGGTACTCACATATAACAGTCATTCCATCTGTAATCCATACAGTCAAAAGACTGAAAGTATTCCAGTGAGGGAATTTTTTTTATTTAAAAAAGGCCAAGTTAGTTTATCTGGCGTTCAATATACTAGATACAGTTAGGCCTGCGTTTCATACATCTGGAATTAGCAAACTAATGTGCTGGGGTTGGGAAAACATATATGTACCCATACTAGAATCTGTCAAAGAAAGCGGTACTCACATATAACAGTCATTCCATCTGTAATCCATATAGTCAAAAGACTGAAAGTATTCCAGTGAGGGAATTTTTTTTATTTAAAAAAGGCCAAGTTAGTTTATCTGGCGTTCAATATACTAGATACAGTTAGGCCTGCGTTTCATACATCTGGAATTAGCAAACTAATGTGCTGGGGTTGGGAAAACATATATGTACCCATACTAGAATCTGTCAAAGAAAGCGGTACTCACATATAACAGTCATTCCATCTGTAATCCATAGAGTCAAAAGACTGAAAGTATTCCAGTGAGGGAATTTTTTTTATTTAAAAAAGGCCAAGTTAGTTTATCTGGCGTTCAATATACTAGATACAGTTAGGCCTGCGTTTCATACATCTGGAATTAGCAAACTAATGTTCTGGGGTTGGGAAAACATATATGTACCCATACTAGAATCTGTCAAAGAAAGCGGTACTCACATATAACAGTCATTCCATCTGTAATCCATACAGTCAAAAGACTGAAAGTATTCCAGTGAGGGGATTTTGCTTATAAAAAATAATATATTTCATTGTGGTGCGAGTTGAATCGCAACAATGAAGAAAAATACTATTAAGGGACGAGGACGCGGTCGTGGTGGTGTCCGTGGAGCCTCTGTTGCTGGTAGAGGACGTGGCCGTTCGGCCCCAGGCGCACACAGTAGGGAACGAACTCCCTCAACTAGCCGGCAGAATGTACCGCAATATCTCGTGGGGCACAATGCCGTTCTTAGGATGGTAAGGCCTGAGCAGGTACAGGCATTAATCGATTGGGTGGCCGACAGTGCTTCCAGCACGTTCACCACATGGTCTTCCACCCAGTCTTCTGCGGAAAGCGCACAGGTGGCACCTGAAAACCAAGCCCATCAGTCTGTCACATCACCCCCAAGCATATCAGGGAAACGGTCTGAGCCACAAGTTATGCAGCAGTCTCTTCTTCTGTTTGAAGACTCTGCTTCCAGGGTTTCCCAGGGGCGTCCACCTAGCCCTTCCCCAGTGGAGGAAGACATACCATGCACTGACGCACAACCACTTATGTCTCCAGATGAAGAGGACATGGGAATACCACCACAGCAGAGTCACCGACTTTCTGATGATGACGAAACACAGGTGCCCACTGCCGCGTCTTTTTGCAGTGTGCAGACTGAACAGGAGGAGGTCAGGGAGGGAGACTGGGTGGAAGACGATGCAGAGGACGATGAGGTCTTAGACCCCACATGGACTGAAGGTCGTGGCGATGACTTTCACAGTTCAGAGGAAGAGGTAGTGGTGAGACCGAGACAACAGCGAAGCCAAAGAGGGAGCAGGGGGCCAAAGCAGACGAGCCGCCGCCCCCAGAGTTCGCCTGCTACTGGACATCGCCAACAGGGACCCAGCCCCACAAAGGCAGCTTCAAAGAGTTCCCTGGCATGGCACTTCTTTAAACAATGTCCTACCGACAAGACCCGAGTGACTTGCACGCTCTGCCATCAGAGCCTGAGGCGAGGCATTAACGTTCTGAACCTCAGCACAACCTGCATGACCAGGCATCTACATGCAAAGCATGAACTGCAGTGGGGTACACACCTTAAAAACCAGGCACTCGCTGAGGCTCCCCCTGCTCCCTCTACCGCTGCTGCCTCGGCTTCCGCCTCGAGAGGAATGTTGCCACCTGCCGAGCAGCAAACAGAGGATGTGCCACCGACACCACCACCACCGCCACCGTCAACTAGCGTCTCCACTATATCACACAGCAGCGTTCAGCTCTCAATATCTCAAACCTTAGAGAGGAAGCGCAAATTCCCCCCGAGTCACCCTCGAGCCCTTGGCCTGAACGCCAGCATTTCTAAACTGCTGGCCTTTGAAATGCTGTCATTCCGGCTGGTGGACACAGACAGCTTCAAACAGCTGATGGCCATGGCTGTCCCGCAGTATGTGGTTCCCAGCCGCCACTACTTCTCCAAGACAGCCGTGCCTTCCCTGCACATGCAAGTGTCCGATAAAATCAAGTGTGCACTGCGCAACGCCATTTGTGGCAAGGTCCACCTAACCACAGATACGTGGACCAGTAAGCACGGCCAGGGACGCTATATCTCACTAACTGCACACTGGATGAATGTAGTGGCGGCTGGGCCCCCGGCGGACAGTTCCTTGGCGCACGTCCTTCCGCCCCCTAGGATCGCAGGGCATCATTCTCTGCCTCCTGTAGCCTCCTCCTCCTACTCGGCTTCCTCCTCCACTGCTTCCACCAGCTCATCCGGTCAGCCACACACCTTCACCACCAACTTCAGCACAGCCCGGGGTAAACGTCAGCAGGCCATTCTGAAACTCATATGTTTGGGGGACAGGCCCCACAGCGCAAAGGAGTTGTGGCGGGGTATTGAACAACAGACCGACGAGTGGTTTCTGCCGGTGGGCCTCAAGCCAGGCCTGGTGGTATGCGATAATGGGCGAAATCTCGTGGCAGCTCTGGGACTAGCCGGTTTGACGCACATCCCTTGCCTGGCGCATGTGCTGAACTTGGTGGTGCAGAGGTTCATTCACCACTACCCCAACATGTCAGAGCTGCTGCATAAAGTGCGGGCCGTCTGTGCGCGCTTCCGCCGTTCACATCCTGCCGCTGCTCGCCTGTCTGCGCTACAGCGGAACTTCGGCCTTCCCGCTCACCGCCTCATATGCGACGTGCCCACCCGGTGGAACTCCACCTTGCACATGCTGGAGAGACTGTGCGAGCAGCAGCAGGCCATAGTGGAGTTTCAGCTGCAGCACGCTCGCGTCAGTCGTACTGCCGAACAGCACCACTTCACCACCAATGATTGGGCCTCCATGCGAGACCTGTGTGCCCTGCTGCGCTGTTTCGAGTACTCCACCAACATGGCCAGTGGCGATGACACTGTTATCAGCGTTACAATACCACTTCTATGTCTCCTTGAGAAAACACTTAGGGCAATGATGTTAGAGGAGGTGGCCCAGGTGGAGGAGGATGAGGGCTCGTTTCTAACACTTTCGGGCCAGTCTGTTCGAAGTGGCTCAGAGGGAGGTTTGTTTAAGCAGCAGAGGACAGGTTCACAAGTCGCCAGCCAAGGCACTGTACTGGAGGACGAGGAGGATGAGGAGGAGGAGGTGGAGGGGGACGAGGATGATGCAAGTTCACAGCGGGGTGGCAGCCCAGGCCCATCACTGGTGCGTGGCTGGGGGGATACGGTGGACGATGACGATACGCCTCCCACAGAGGACAGCTTGTCCTTACCCATGGGTAGCCTGGCCCACATGAGCGAATATATGCTCCAATGCCTGCGCAACGACAGCAGAGTTGCCCACGTTTTAACGTGTGCAGACTACTGGGTGGCCACCCTGCTGGATCCCCGGTATAAAGACAATGTGCCCACTTTAATTCCTGAACTGGAGCGCGACCGTAAGATGCGCGAGTACAAGCGCACGCTGATAGAGGCGCTCTTGAGAGCATTCCCACATGTCACAGGGGAACAGGTGGAAGGTGAAGGCAGAGGAGTGGCAAGAGGTCGCCAACGCAGCTGTGTCACGGCCAGCTCATCTGAGGGCAGGGTTAGCATGGCAGAAATGTGGAAAAGTTTTGTCTCCACGCCACAGCTATCTGCACCGACACCTGATACGGAACGTGTTAGCAGGAGGCAGCATTTCACTAACATGGTTGAACAGTATGTCTGCACACCCCTCCACATCCTGACGGATGGTTCGGCCCCATTCAACTACTGGGTTTCGAAATTGTCCACGTGGCCAGAGTTAGCATGTTATGCCTTGGAGGTGCTTTCCTGCCCGGCGGCCAGCGTTTTATCTGAACGCGTATTCAGCACGGCAGGGGGCGTCATTACTGACAAGCGCAGCCGCCTGTCCACAGCCAACGTGGACAAGCTGACCTTCATAAAGATGAACCAGGCATGGATCCCACAGGACCTGTCCCTCCCTTGTGCAGAGTAGTCCTTATTAACTGCCTAAAACATGTCTTGTTGTGCTACGGGCCACTTCTTTATTTGATACAAATTTTATGAAACCCACAGTTGAATGAAACTCTTCTCTGTCTGGGCGCCGGGGCCTAACCAGATGAAAGTGGCCGGTTAAACTAACGGGTGACATGAAGCCATAACCTCTGCCATGCTACCTCTGTCTTCTGTCTGGGTGCTGAGGCCTAAGTCAAATAAAGCGGTCTTCTGCTGTGCTGGGGGATATGAAGCTAATCTCTGACCTCTCTCCTCTGTCTGGGTCCAAAGGCCTAAATCACTGAAAGAGGCCTTCTCCTGTGGTGTGTGATATGATGCCAGAATATGTGCTGTGGGGCCTCTCTCCTCTTCCTGGGTGCAGGGGTCAAATAAACTAAATTGTGGCCTACTCCTGTGGTGGCTGATATGATGCCAGAATATGTGCTGTGGTGCCTCTCTCCTCTTCCTGGGTGCAGGGGTCAAAGTAACTAAATGGTGGCTTCTCCTGTGGTGGCTGATATGATGCCAGAATATGTGCTGTGGGGCCTCTCTCCTCTTCCTGGGTGCAGGGGTCAAAGTAACTCAATGGTGGCTTCTCCTGTGGTGGCTGATATGATGCCAGAATATGTGCTGTGGTGCCTCTCTCCTCTGTCTGGGTCCAAAAGCCTAAATCACTGAAAGAGGCCTTCTCCTGTGGTGTGTGATATGATGCCTGAATATGTGCTGTGGTGCCTCTCTCCTCTTCCTGGGTGCGGGGGTCAAAGTAACTCAATGGTGGCTTCTCCTGTGGTGGCTGATATGATGCCAGAATATGTGCTGTGGTGCCTCTCTCCTCTTCCTGGGTGCAGGGGTCAAAGTAACTAAATGGTGGCTTCTCCTGTGGTGGCTGATATGATGCCAGAATATGTGCTGTGGGGCCTCTCTCCTCTTCCTGGGTGCAGGGGTCAAAGTAACTAAATGGTGGCTTCTCCTGTGGTGGCTGATATGATGCCAGAATATGTGCTGTGGGGCCTCTCTCCTCTTCCTGGGTGCAGGGGTCAAAGTAACTCAATGGTGGCTTCTCCTGTGGTGGTTAGTATGATGCCAGAATATGTGCTGTGGGGCCTCTCTCCTCTTCCTGGGTGCAGGGGTCAAAGTAACTCAATCGTGGCTTCTCCTGTGGTGGCTGATATGATGCCAGAATATGTGCTGTGGTGCCTCTCTCCTCTGTCTGGGTCCAAAGGCCTAAATCACTGAAAGAGGCCTTCTCCTGTGGTGTGTGATATGATGCCAGAATATGTGCTGTGGTGCCTCTCTCCTCTTCCTGGGTGCGGGGGTCAAAGTAACTCAATGGTGGCTTCTCCTGTGGTGGCTGATATGATGCCAGAATATGTGCTGTGGGGCCTCTCTCCTCTTCCTGGGTGCAGGGGTCAAAGTAACTCAATGGTGGCTTCTCCTGTGCTGATTGATATAAAGCTGATGGTTGTGCCATCTGACATGGTTGCCAGGGTCTGATTCAATGGGGGCCTACTCCTGTGGTGGGTGATCTAAATGCCTGATTCTCTGCTGTGAAACCTCTCTCCTCCGTCTGGGTGTAGGGGTCAAAGTCTTTCAAAGTCGCCTTCTCCTGTGCTGATTGATATGAAGCTGATGGTTGTGCCATCTGACATGGTTGCCGGGGTCCCATTAAATTGTGGCCTACTCCTGTGGTGGTTGATATGATGCCTGATTCTCTGATGTGGAACCTCTCTCCTCTGTTTGGGTGAAGGGGTCAAAGTAACTAAATGGTGGCTTCTCCTGTGGTGGCTGATATGATGCCAGAATATGTGCTGTGGGGCCTCTCTCCTCTTCCTGGGTGCAGGGGTCAAAGTAACTCAATGGTGGCTTCTCCTGTGGTGGCTGATATGATGCCAAAATATGTGCTGTGGTGCCTCTCTCCTCTTCCTGGGTGCGGGGGTCAAAGTAACTCAATGGTGGCTTCTCCTGTGGTGGCTGATATGATGCCAGAATATGTGCTGTGGTGCCTCTCTCCTCTTCCTGGGTGCGGGGGTCAAAGTAACTCAATGGTGGCTTCTCCTGTGGTGGCTGATATGATGCCAGAATATGTGCTGTGGTGCCTCTCTCCTCTTCCTGGGTGCAGGGGTCAAAGTAACTAAATGGTGGCTTCTCCTGTGGTGGTTGATATGATGCCTGATTCTCTGCTGTGAAACCTCTCTCCTCCATCTGGGTGTAGGGGTCAAAGTCTTTCAAAGTCGCCTTCTCCTGTGCTGATTGATATAAAGCTGATGGTTGTGCCATCTGACATGGTTGCCAGGGTCTGATTCAATGGGGGCCTACTCCTGTGGTGGGTGATCTAAATGCCTGATTCTCTGCTGTGAAACCTCTCTCCTCCGTCTGGGTGTAGGGGTCAAAGTCTTTCAAAGTCGCCTTCTCCTGTGCTGATTGATATGAAGCTGATGGTTGTGCCATCTGACATGGTTGCCGGGGTCCCATTAAATTGTGGCCTACTCCTGTGGTGGTTGATATGATGCCTGATTCTCTGATGTGGAACCTCTCTCCTCTGTTTGGGTGAAGGGGTCAAAGTAACTAAATGGTGGCTTCTCCTGTGGTGGCTGATATGATGCCAGAATATGTGCTGTGGGGCCTCTCTCCTCTTCCTGGGTGCAGGGGTCAAAGTAACTCAATGGTGGCTTCTCCTGTGGTGGCTGATATGATGCCAAAATATGTGCTGTGGTGCCTCTCTCCTCTTCCTGGGTGCGGGGGTCAAAGTAACTCAATGGTGGCTTCTCCTGTGGTGACTGATATGATGCCAGAATATGTGCTGTGGTGCCTCTCTCCTCTTCCTGGGTGCGGGGGTCAAAGTAACTCAATGGTGGCTTCTCCTGTGGTGGCTGATATGATGCCAGAATATGTGCTGTGGTGCCTCTCTCCTCTTCCTGGGTGCAGGGGTCAAAGTAACTAAATGGTGGCTTCTCCTGTGGTGGTTGATATGATGCCTGATTCTCTGCTGTGAAACCTCTCTCCTCCATCTGGGTGTAGGGGTCAAAGTCTTTCAAAGTCGCCTTCTCCTGTGCTGATTGATATAAAGCTGATGGTTGTGCCATCTGACATGGTTGCCAGGGTCTGATTCAATGGGGGCCTACTCCTGTGGTGGGTGATCTAAATGCCTGATTCTCTGCTGTGAAACCTCTCTCCTCCGTCTGGGTGTAGGGGTCAAAGTCTTTCAAAGTCGCCTTCTCCTGTGCTGATTGATATGAAGCTGATGGTTGTGCCATCTGACATGGTTGCCGGGGTCCCATTAAATTGGGGCCTACTCCTGTGGTGGGTGATCTAAATGCCTGATTCTCTGCTTTGAAACCTCTCTCCTCCGTCCGGGTGTAGGGGTCAAAGTCTGTCAAAGTCGCCTTCTCCTGTGCTGATTGATATAAAGCTTATGCTTGTGCCATCTGACATGGTTGCCGGGGTCTGATTCAATGGTGGCCTACTCCTGTGGTGGGTGATCTAAATGCCTGATTCTCTGCTGTGTAACCTCTCTCCTCCGTCTGGGTGTAGGGGTCAAAGTAACTAAATGGTGGCCTACTCCTGTGGTGGGTGATATGATGCCTGGTTCTCTGCTGTGGGACCTCTCTCCTTTGTCTGGGTGCTGTGGTCAAAATAATAGTAAGTGACCTTCTCCATTGGTGGGTGACTTGAAGCCTGATTCTGTGCTATGGGACCTCACTCCAATTAATATTGTTTAATTTTTATTTATTTTATGTTAACTCATCATTTCCCTATCTACATTTGTTTGCAGGGGATTTAACTACATTTTGCTGCCTTTTGCAGCCCTCTAGCCCTTTCCGGGTGTGTTTTACAGCCTTTTTAGTGCCCAAAAGTTCGGGTCCCCATTGACTTCTATGGGGTTCGGGTTCGGGATGAAGTTCGGGTCGAGTTCGGATCCCGAACCCAAACATTTTTCGAAAGTTCGGCCGAACTCGTCGAACCCGAACATCCAGGTGTTCGCTCAACTCTAGTCCCTATAAGTCTGCTACTGCTGCAAGGAGGGCCTTATTTACCCTGAAATGTAGACCTAATCAAAGTCCCAGGGAATTTTTGTCAGTCCTCAAAAATGCCTATAGTTTGTCCGAAAAAGATCCCAATTTTGAAGGTAGTGAATTCATCCAGTTATTTTATGACGCTTTGCCCAATAAAATAAAATTTATTTTGGCCAGGGATTACCATCCTAGAAAAACTTTGGATTGGTTACTCACCGAGAGTACAACTCTGTATGCTGCAATACAAAATTGTGATGAGTCTCCTGATAGAAAATTCAAAAGAGCAACTGAGGAAATAGCAGAAACTCACATAAAAAGAGATCAGGGAAAATTTGAGAGCCCTAAAAGGAGTTATGTTGAAGTGTTGAAAACTCCTAGACCTTCCCAGCCAAATAAAATTCAGCATAGGCCAGATGGGAATAAGGGTCCAAATGTTGCTGAAAAGAACCCAAACCACCAGAAGGAGTTTAGAAATAGACGGTTCCCTCCTTTTCAACGATATCAAAATAATTATTATAGGGGATATCAGCGTAGACCAGAAAGGGCTCAAAGTGGTTCTGAGTCAGACGGTTCTGGGAGGTCACAATCATATCGGTCCCAAAATCAATCTCCCAAAGATTATGGGAGAAAGAAAAGTAACCTATATGATCGAATGGATCAAATCCAAAATCAGTTTGGTCTGTTAATGCAGCGGATGGAGGAATTATCTAAAACCATCACTGCTAACCCTAAAAATCCTTTTTTAGGGGTAACCCCTCCTGTAGAGAGTCCTCCCCAAATATAAAGGGGGAGAAGCGGGTAAGTATGTCAAATGTTGCAGAGGTTGATGACTTAAATGTATGTGAAATGGAGCAATCTAATGTAATTGTCTTTCCCCATAAAAGGAATTTAACCCTTACAAAGCCACATGGCAAGGGGGAGGGGAAACCTGTTTGTTCTGTCTTACAGCACACAAATTCTTCAGCTGCACAGATGAAGGTATATGATCCTGCTAATAAAAGGAAGGAGGTGGAGTCAAGGACAAGTATAAATGCCAAGCAGGAAAATAATTTCAATAATCATTCCAAATATCTTTGTTCCATACAGGAAATAAAAAATAGATATTATATGAAAGTTGAATTATTTGATAATTTCTCACCAATTATAGCCTTGATAGATACAGGTAGCCAAGCAACTTTATTATCTTTAAAGTACTTCCAAAAATTGCAGGATGTATCTTCTAACAGGTATAAGTTAAAAAGTTTTAATGCTAACCTGGTAAGTGTCTCAGGCAATGCCCTCAAGGTTTTAGGTAAAGCTTGGCTGGATTTTAAAGTAGGAAACAAAGTAATTAGCCATCCTACATTGATTGTGGATATGCCCATTGATAGATTAATTATTGGCATCGATTTCCTGAAAAGATTAAGCCCAGTTATTGATTTTGTTAATAAGGTGATATGGTCTCAAGTGAGGATGCCCATTAATTATGAGCAATCACAATCCTATCACAATAGGCATAACTGCCATGTGATAGAGGAAAGGCCGGATTCCATTGAGGTACATTTCCGAAATAGCCAAGTCCCTGATGTCTCTTTCCTGCAAACCTCTCCAAATTCCACTATAGGTGAACAGGAAGATAACACCATATGTGTGTCTCCTGAACGAGTAAAAGATGTCTGTTTGGAAGGGGATGTTCTTACAATCCACCTACACCCAGAAAATACTGACCCTACTGAGTTTAATGGTCACAAACAATTCCTAGTGGGAATGGAAAAGGTGGGTGATGAGATGTTCTTCCCAGTACAGGTGAATGACTTAGGAAGAACTAAGAGGGCTAAATTAGATTTGCGCCATGAAAATAGTTATATTAGTAGGGATCTACTAAATCAAGTGGCCCATTCTAAAGTGATTCGATATCCAAATCCACAGGATAATTGGATACATGACTTGGATAATAATTCTGATAATCATAATATAATTGCAAAATGTATATTAACCATTTCTATTGCAGGAAAATCGGCTACTCATTTATTCCTGGTGCTTGATGAGCCCAGATATCCTATGTACATTGGCAACGATATTTTACATCGTTTTGCTATCCATGTGGATATAGTGAATTCCACGTTGTGGACAAGATTAAAAGGGAATCCTGATGGTTTTATGGATGAACTTGAAGCACTCAAGTAATCCCAGATACTGCCTTATGCAGTTAATGTATTAGTGCCACGAGATATAATAATCCCTTCAGGTACTAGTAATTTCCTGTTACCCATTCAGGTGTCAAAAGGCCAAAAATTTAAGAATTGTGATGCATTGATATGCCTATCAAACAGAATGCAACAATTAGGTATTTCAGTAAATCATACCCCTATGGTGAATTTACAAACCTTCAAAACCCAAATAATTGTGAATAATGGTATGCCAAATGAAGTCCATTTGTCTAAAGACACTATCATTGGTATGGCATTAGATTCAGATTATTATACGTTTGGGTTTCAGAATGTAATTATTGGCCTAATACCTGAATCGTATCTAACAGAAGAACAATTGGTTGAACAAACATTTTATTCTTCTCCTGAAGGATTGTTCACCATTAGTTCAGTATATCCTTTTAATCTTGAAGAATGTACGTGCAAGGTAGAGGAATCCTCCCTTATCTTTGATCATACAATCAATGAGCAGGAAGCCCAGGAATATCATGAGTTTGCTGAAAAAGCAGGTAAGTCAAATCATGACCTCACTGACAGGTTGGAGGAAACCTATGAAATAGGTCAACCAGAAGTTTTCCCAGGGTTTATGGAAATGGTACAGCAACAAATCTCATTAGCTGATGGATGCTCCAATGACCCAGAGCGACAACAACTAAAGGAAGTTCTCCTAGAATTCAAGGATATCTTTGCTAAAGATTCCTTTGATTGTGGTCTGACTGACATACACATTGCCAGGATTCAGACTGATCCTGAGGCACCTCCCGTTTATATCAAGCAATATCGTCTTCCACTAGCTTGTTACGACTCGCTAGCGGAAATAATTCGTAATCTCAAAGAGAGAGGTATTATAAGACCAGTGCACAGTTCTTATAATAATCCTATTCTTGGAATTCTTAAACCGAATGGTCAATGGCGTTTATGTGCTGATCTTCGTCAGCTAAATAAACGTGTATATATGTCCGGCTGGCCCGTGCCATATATAGACCAATGCTTGGTACAAATGCAAGGCACTAGGATCTTTACCACCTTAGATTGCGCTCAGGGATATTGGACCATCAAAGTGAGTCCTGAAGACCAATACAAATTGGCCTTTACTTTTGGTAAAGAACAGTTTGCCTGGACTAGACTACCGTTTGGGTACATAAATTCAGGTCATGAATTTGCGGTGTTTTTACATAAGGCTATGCCTGATGCCACCGAAAGAGGAAACTTAACTTATGTAGATGACATTTTGATGAAAAGTACTTCATTTGACCAGCATATCCAAGACATTAGACATGTACTGAATCAGTTGAAAGAGGCAGGTGTGAAAATTTCTTTACAGAAAGCCCAGTGGTGTCGAACCAAGGTAAATTTCCTTGGACATGAGGTTACCTGTGAAGGCCTGAATCCCCAGAAGAAAAAGGTGGAGGCTGTGATGAAATCTAAAACGCCCACCAATATCAGTGAACTAAGGTCATTCCTGGGAATGATGAATTACTCCCGTAAATTCATTGATAACTATGCAGAGATCAGTAAACCGTTGCTGACATTGTTAAAGAAAGGTGTACCCTGGACATGGGGGGAGGATCAGGAAAAAGCTATGTCTGAGCTTAAAAGGAGACTCACCCAAGCCCCATGTCTAGCTTATCCAGAGGGGGGTAAACCCTTTTATCTGGAAACTGGTTTTACGAATCTTAGTATTAGTGCTGTCCTATGCCAAAAACAGCATAAATTGCATAAAGTTATAGATTATGCAAGTAAATCCCTGTCACCAGTCGAAATAAAGTTTAGTGACTGTGAAAAAGCTTTACTGGCCACAATCTGGGCACTTCAAAACTTTAGAAGTTTTGTACAGGGTGAGAAAATCATTGTTGAAACGGCCCATCAACCCCTACAATATCTACAGAGTGATAAAATTAGGGATGGTAACTTGTCTAACAGCAGGATCACTGCTTGGACATTGTCTTTACAAGGATGGCCGTTGGAGGTTCGGTACAAGCAAAATAAAAAGTGTCCAGTAGCCCAAGGACTTGCTGAACTGCATAATTGCGCAGCTCCTTCTCATTCAGAAGAGCTGATAGATGATTTTCTAGAGGAACAAAAATCTTCCCCTTACAAAGTGTATGATGAAGACTATTGCTCTCTACTCCCCTGTGCGTACATAGATGGTTGTGCTTACCACACCACTATAGAGGACAAAAGAAAACTAGTGGCAGGAATTGGCATTACTTGGATAGATGAATGCCCGAGTATTTCAATAGGTTACAGTATTGGTGCTAAGAGTAGCCAGGTAGCCGAATTAGCAGCTGTCTACCAAACTGTTAAAATTGCTATAGAGCACAACAGGCTAAGGCCCAAACTGAAAATAGTGTAGTTCAATGGAGCCAAGAATCTTCTAGTGAGGATCTGATCAAAAGCCAGAAGGAAGATCTTATATTGGGAATCTTCTATAAGCATATTGAGGATCCTAATAATAATCCCATATCGGAGGATAATTATACCCAAAAAGAAGACCTCCGATTACTTATGAAATCCAAATCCCAATTTAGTATTCAGGATGGGTTATTAATGAGAACCTCTAAAAATGGTATTCAGCAGTGGGTAGTTCCTACTACATTTAGAGGTTTAATGTTACAGCATGCCCATGATGCCCCTACAGCTGGTCATCGTGGAGAGAAGATTACATATCATATGTTAAAGGATGTCCAGAGTTATTGTCAAGGTTGTTTGGTATGTGCGCAATTTCAACCTCAAGGTCCTAAACATTGTGCTCCACTTCAGAAGAAAGGTTTTCCATTACCCTGGTCTGACATCCAAATCGATTTTATTGGTCCTGTTACCCGGTCATCCCGAGGGAATAAATACATGTTGACCGTCACTTGTGTGTTTACAAAATGGGTAGAGTGTCTACCGGCCCATAATAACACAGCCGAGACCTGCGCATTTTTGTTGATTAACCATGTATTTTCCAGATTTGGGTTACCGTTAAGGATTGATTCAGACCGTGGATCACACTTTGTAAGTGAGGTAATGGTGAAGATGTGGAAGATGTTGGGTGTGAAGTGAAAATTACACATTGCTTATCGTCCAGCATCTAGCGGATCTGTTGAGCGCTATAACCAGTCTATTGTCAACATCCTTAAGAAATATGTTAAGGAGTCAGGTAAAGACTGGGATATAAGGTTACCATTAGTACTCATGGCCATTAGAGCTACTCCAAGCACGGCTCTACCCAGATGTCACCTTTTGAGCTGATGACGGGGAGAAGAATGGTACTTCCTCAACATCTGTTGTATCGCACATCAGATCATAACCTGATTAATGCAGCCACGACACATCAGTATGTGGAGGACCTTCGTAAGTATCTTCAACACGCGTTTGCTTTCGCGCAGAAGAATCTTGAGAAAGCCGCCGTAAGTAACAAAACTTATTACGATTTGAAAACTACCAAAAAGGAATATGAGGTAGGAGATAGAGTGTATCTCTATAACTTTGCCCGGGATCGGGTAAAAGAAAGAAAATTTCTCCCATCATGGAGAGGTCCATATGATGTAATTGATAAAATATCACCTATAGTTTATAAGGTGAAAATTAATACCAAAGATGGTTTCATCGAGAAATGGGTCCATGTAAATCAATTACGAGTATGTCATCCGAGATCACAACTGAGAATCATAGAAGATAATGCTGAATAAGAGAATAGATAAGGATTGCGTTAATCTGGTTTCTCTCAGTTCACAGATGTTCCGATTCTAGTGTTTCCTTGCAAAGCATTTTTACATAGCAACGCTAGGGAAACTGTATATCTCGAAAGATTAAAGAATATGTATTCATACTTTCATTTTCTTTTATAGAAAAAGGACGGGCGGAACCAGACGTGATTCCTGGCGATGATGTTGACAACAAAGATACAGATATCGTGAGGATGGTGTTGATCCGAGAGGTCCAATTGGAGACGGAACTAATCATCAACCCGAATCTATAGCCGTGTTTCAGATGTCCCAAGATTGGGAATGATGGCAAAGAAGATTTTACTTCAAGAATCTTTGTGAAATTGGATCCAAGGACATTCATTGGATGAAGATACCGGATATCACCATTTTAGGTTGGGAAAGGAACCAAATTGGTACATTATGCATGAGAACATAGTCACAGCAATAATGGCATGATTGGTGCCAAGTTTTGCATTTTCTTACATGCTAAAACCATTGGACACAGGATCTCTGTGACAATATACTTTTCCGGGATTGACTTTATGATGCGACGGATAAAATATTGATGGACATGAAAATTCTTCCGACCTTCTCCCAGTTAGGTCTTCAGGGGATCCTTGACTAACGTGGGAAGAAGGGGGGGGATTTGTCAGAACTATTGGGTATAAATAAAGTCTATAAGTATAAGGCCTATATAAGATATCTGAACATGAGCCTAAAGAACAACCATTTTGTCTTATTTTAAGAGGGCAGAGTGAGTTCAAGATTTTAACTCAGAATTACTAACCTAAGATTAACAATCTGTACCAAGGTGTTTACCCAAGTCTGTTTTTAGTAATTGCCTAGATAAGACAATGTATTAGACATATGCTGAGTCTTGATGATTTTCAGTGTATAGAAAGACTCTAATCTTTCTTTGGGGTTTTTATATTAAGCAATGTATGAGTAGATTGATTTTATATCATCAATTTAAATACGTGTGTTGTACTGTATATATAAGAGTGTGGTCCTTATAGATATATTCAGTTTTAAGGTTAGAAATTACTCTGTCATTTTTTGTAGAATTTCTCTCAGTGTGAAACTCAAGTAAATTATTTCTTTGCTTGAGGTTTTCTTGTATGGAGAAATGTATACACAGGTGACCATAAACAAACCTTGTCTTTTCCCCAGAACAATGACTTGAGTATGGTCATGTGTATCTTGATTTAATTAGGTCTGGTCAAAAGATTAAGGGATATGCGAGGTGTTTGACCAGATACAAAAGTCATTGTCTATTCAATATCTCCTCAAGGTTGTGTCTGAAACCTTAGTTAAAGTTATCATTAGTAAATGAATAAGAGAACTAATAATATGCCTTGATTTTGTATGGAGTACTAGTGCCATCTAGTGTTAGGGTAACCTAAAGATCTCGGGTGTATTTTCCCTAGAGGGAGGTTCTATTGGTTATAAGTGAGGTCACTAGTTAATGATAAAGCTTGGCCAAGCCCTTTCTAAGATAGGATAAAAAGATGGTCTGAGCTGACAGAAAGGATCCATCCATCCATCCATCTATCTATCTCTGGAGCTCTCTCTCTAACTATCATCATCAAGGGACGATCATCAAGGGAAAAGACCAGATCCAGCCCTGACCACCTTTTCAGTCATTGGAGGCAGCCATCTTAGAACCATTGAAACTGATTTCTGCTAGCTGACATTTTGGGTATAGTATAACCTTACCTATATTTTATAGGATAATTAATTAATATAATACATATCTATATATATTCAATTAACCATACCTTGCGTATAGTCTCTGTTTTGGAATAAGATTGGGGTGTACCTGCAGCATCATCCTGAAAATTAATCCAATACAGGGAGATTAAAAATATACTGGTGAAAACACGGTATTATCTCCAAGGAACTGAATTTAGTTCTAGACCGGTACGGTTGATTATATATGTATAAATATCTGTATAGATTAAAGATAAACCAGATTTGGGTTTAATCGGACATTTGTCGGCTGAGAGAAATCAAGTACTAAATTGATTTAAAATATAATTGAGGGGTATCATTATAAGAAGGCATAATTGTGTAGATATATATTCCTAATTATTTTTGACTTTCTCACTATTTTGCATATCATTGATTGAATTTTATTATCACCAATTTTATTATATATTATTTTGTACTAAAATTTGTATTAATAAATTACATATATATTTTGTTTGTAACTGTCACTACCAGAGCTTTGGGACGTTCTCACAGCTCTGTTTCTCCACCCCTGTGATGATGTCACTACTAGAGCTGGGAGGAGTTCTCACTACTCTGTTTACTTTTGGTTTCTTTCACCACAGCTGTTTTTCATGTGTTTGATTTCCCTCTCTTTATATACCCCCTCCTCCTATGATAGGATGTGGATTATAGTTCTCACTTCAGTTGTAGCTCTTGCTTTAGTTTCTTCACTTGTAGCTATCAGTTCACTGGACCTGTGTTCTGCTGCAGCTAGCACTCCGGATATTGCCAGCCTGTCCTTGGATCCGTCTTCTCTGCGGCTGCAACACCTCCAGCTAAGTGTGCAGACATTGTTGTGTTCCTGTTTGTTTTCTGACTGGATCTGAGGTGGCCACGGTTCCCTCCATATACTGAGTAGGGCACTGGTGGCCGTGCCCCTTCCACTATTGTAGGGGTTACAGGGGTCATTAGTCTTAGGCACGTGGGCATGCCTCGTTCCGCCATTTGGATCCGGGCATGTGCTTTAGCAGAATAGGGAGAGCGTTGAGGGTCGGACAGGGGTCACCCTTTATCCTCCCTAGTTCTGGGTCCAGTCAGTAGCTCTGTACTGTGTAGTTCTATTGTTGCTCACATACATCCGTGACATTATAATCCACCAAAACCGTCCTTTTTTGACATGGATCCGCTTTCTGACCTGTTTGACCGCATGCAGGGTCTTTCTTTGGAAGTAGCGGATCTCCGTCAATCTATGACCCAGCTTCAAGCATTGGGCCCTGCTCCGGCTCATGGAGTCTGTTGCGAGCCAAAGGTCTCACTTCCGGAGACGTTCTCCGGGGGCAGTGAGAATTTTGTTCGTTTCAGAGAGGCATGCAAACTCCATTTTTGCTTGTGTCCTCACTCTTCTGGTAATCAGGAGCAGAGGGTGAAGATTGTCATTTCCCTGCTCAGGGGTAATGCTCAGACTTGGGCTTTTTCGCTGCCATCAGGGGATCCCTCCCTTCGATCCGTGGAGGGATTTTTTGTGGCCCTGGGGCAGATTTATGATGACCCGGATCGTGTTGCTCTGGCCGAATCTAACCTACGTGTTTTATGCCAGAACAAACGGTCTGCGGAGCTTTATTGTTCTGAATTTCGGAGATGGGCAGCTGATTCGGGTTGGAATGATGCTGCACTCCGGAGTCAGTTCTGTCATGGTCTCTCGGAGAGATTAAAGGATGCGTTTGCTTTCCATGAGAGACCAACGTCCTTAGAGTCTGCCATGTCATTGGCGGTACGCCTTGACAGGCGTCTAAGAGAAAGAAACGAGACCTCTCTGTCCAGCCATTGTCAGTCTAGGGGCAGTGGTGCGGACTCATTCAGTGTGCAGGGGCCTCATCCTGTCTCGCTCCCCTCTGAGGAGGAGCCGATGCAGCTAGGTCGACTTGCCCCTGATAAAAGAGGATTTAGTCCTCAGAGTATGGTCTGTTTTTGTTGTGGGGGCATAGGTCATTTGGCAAATGTTTGTCCGTCTAGGAGATTCTTGAACCGTACTAAGAGCGATAATAAGAGAAAAATCTCAAAAGGTAAATCATCAAGTTCTGCTACTTTGGGCGAAGTTGATGTAGGATTTGATGCTTTTCCTCTGACCTGCAGTTCCCGTTTTCTCCTGTCTGCCAGGGTGGCGCTAGAGAGCAAAGTCATTTCTTGTGAGATTTTTGTCGATAGTGGAGCGGCCGTCAATCTTATTGACACTCAATTTGTAGCCATGCATGGTTTTCAGGTTTGCACATTAGATAAAGATATACCTGTTTTTGCTATTGACTCTGCTCCACTCTCACAGAGATCTCTAAAGGGCATTGTTCACAATATCCGGCTAGCTGTAGGTGACACTCATGTGGAGGATATATCTTGTTTTGTCCTTAACGGATTGCCGTCTCCTCTAGTTTTGGGGTTACCCTGGCTCACTAGACATAACCCCACTATTGATTGGCAAGGAAGGCAAATAAATGAGTGGAGTGATTTTTGTAGAGAGAATTGTCTCACAGCGACTTTTGCAGAGGTGTCTACTAAAACGCTGCCATCATTTCTCTCTGATTTCTCGGACGTGTTTTCCGAGAGCGGTGTTCAGGAGCTACCTCCTCACCGGGAGTTTGACTGTCCCATTAACCTCATTCCCGGCGCCAAGCTGCCAAAAGCACGCCTCTACAATCTCTCACAACCGGAAAGAATCGCTATGCGAACTTACATCTCCGAGAGTCTCGAAAAGGGGCATATTCGTCCCTCAAAGTCACCTGTGGCCGCGGGTTTTTTTTTTGTTAAAAAGAAAGATGGCTCTCTGAGACCTTGCCTAGATTTCAGGGAGCTGAACCGTATCACGATTCGCGATCCCTATCCCCTTCCTCTGATCCCGGACCTCTTCAATCAAATTGTTGGGGCCAAGGTGTTTTCCAAATTGGATTTGAGAGGCGCGTACAACCTGGTCAGGGTCAGAGAGGGGGATGAATGGAAAACGGCCTTTAATACCCCTGACGAGCATTTCGAGAATCTCGTTATGCCTTTCGGCCTGATGAATGCTCCGGCCGTCTTTCAGCATTTTGTTAATAGTATTTTCTATCATTTAATGGGGAAATTTGTATTGGTGTATCTTGATGATATTTTGATTTTTTCCCCTGATGTTCAGACCCATCAGGATCATCTTTTTCAGGTTCTGCAGATTCTGCGGGAAAATAAATTGTACGCCAAGCTGGAGAAATGTCTTTTTATGGTATCGGAGATTCAATTTCTGGGTTTTCTCCTCTCTGCTTCTGGTTTTCGCATGGATCCGGAGAAGGTCCGTGCTGTACTTGAGTGGGAGCTTCCTGAGAATCAGAAGGCATTGATGCGCTTTCTGGGTTTTGCGAACTATTACAGAAAGTTCATTTTGAATTATTCCTCTGTTGTCAAACCCCTCACTGACATGACAAAAAAGGTGGCGGATTTTTCCTCTTGGTCGGAGGAGGCGCTTACAGCCTTTTCTAAGATTAAAGAGAATTTTGCGTCTGCTCCCGTCTTGGTGCATCCCGATGTTTCCCTACCTTTTATTGTTGAGGTGGATGCTTCCGAGGTGGGTGTGGGTGCGGTTTTGTCCCAGGGCCCTTCCCCTGCCAAGTGGCGACCCTGTGCCTTTTTCTCTAAAAAACTCTCCCCGGCAGAAAGAAACTATGATGTGGGAGATAGGGAGTTGTTGGCCATCAAGTTGGCTTTCGAGGAATGGCGCCATTGGTTGGAGGGGGCCAGTCACCCTATCACCGTTTTTACCGACCATAAGAATCTGGCATACTTGGAGTCGGCCAGGCGTATGAATCCGAGACAGGCCAGATGGTCTCTGTTCTTCTCCAGATTCAATTTTGTTGTTACATTCCGACCTGGGATAAAAAATGTGAAGGCTGATGCTCTCTCTCGCTGTTTTCCGGGAGGAGGAAACTCCGAGGACCCGGGTCCCATTTTGGCGGAGGGGGTAGTTGTTTCTGCTCTATATTCCGATTTGGAGGCCGAGGTCCAGGCTGCCCAGACTGAGACACCTGCCCGTTGTCCTTCTGGGAAGTTGTTCGTGCCTCCTGAGCTACGTCACAAACTCTTTAAGGAGCATCATGATACGGTTCTTGCTGGTCACCCCGGGAGTAGAGCCACGGTAGATCTCATTGCTCGGAGATTTTGGTGGCCGGCTCTTCGTAAGTCGGTGGAGGGTTTTGTGGCTGCTTGTGAGACGTGCGCTCGCGCTAAGGTCCCTCGTTCACGGCCTTCAGGTTCCCTTCTCCCGTTACCCATTCCTTCCCGTCCTTGGACACACCTGTCCATGGACTTTATCACGGATCTTCCTCGTTCCTCGGGGAAGTCGGTGATCCTGGTGGTGGTGGACCGTTTTAGCAAGATGGCTCATTTCGTACCTTTCCCTGGTTTACCCAATGCTAAAACGTTGGCGCAAGCTTTTGTCGACCATATTGTTAAATTGCACGGCATTCCCTCTGATATTGTTTCCGATAGAGGCACGCAGTTTGTGTCCAGGTTCTGGAAGGCTTTCTGTTCTCGCCTGGGGGTTCGGCTGTCCTTCTCTTCTGCTTTTCATCCGCAGTCGAATGGTCAGACTGAGCGCCTCAATCAGAATCTGGAGACATATTTGCGCTGTTTTGTGGCAGAGAACCAGGAGGATTGGTGTTCATTTCTCCCTCTTGCTGAGTTTGCTCTGAACAACCGTCGTCAGGAATCTTCTGATAAGTCACCATTCTTTGGTGCATATGGGTTCCATCCGCAGTTTAGGACATTCTCGGGAGGGGCTCTTTCTGGTCTACCGGAGGAGGAGAGATTTTCCTCGTCTTTGTCTACCATTTGGCAAAAGATTCAGAGTAATCTTAAAAAGATGAGTGAGAGGTATAGGCGTGTGGCTGATAAGAGACGTGTGCCTGGTCCGGACCTGAATGTGGGTGATCTGGTGTGGTTGTCTACTAGAAACATTAAGTTGAAGGTTCCCTCCTGGAAATTGGGTCCCAAGTTTATTGGGCCTTATAAAATCTTGTCAGTCATCAATCCTGTTGCCTTCCGTCTTGATCTTCCACGGGTTTGGAAGATACATAATGTATTTCACAGATCTCTCTTAAAACCATATGTCCAGCCCACGGTACCCTCCTCTTTGCCTCCTCCTCCGATTTTGGTTGATGGCAATCTGGAGTTTGAGGTTTCCAGAATTGTGGACTCTCGCATGGTCCGCGGTTCTCTTCAGTACCTCGTTCATTGGAAGGGTTATGGTCCTGAGGAGAGGATGTGGGTTCCGGTGTCGGACATTAAAGCCACTCGCCTCATCAGGGCATTTCATAGGGCTCATCCTGAGAAGGTGGATCCTGGGTGTCCGGAGTCCACCCGTAGAGGGGGGGGTACTGTTACTACCAGAGCTTTGGGACGTTCTCACAGCTCTGTTTCTCCACCCCTGTGATGATGTCACTACTAGAGCTGGGAGGAGTTCTCACTACTCTGTTTACTTTTGGTTTCTTTCACCACAGCTGTTTTTCATGTGTTTGATTTCCCTCTCTTTATATACCCCCTCCTCCTATGATAGGATGTGGATTATAGTTCTCACTTCAGTTGTAGCTCTTGCTTTAGTTTCTTCACTTGTAGCTATCAGTTCACTGGACCTGTGTTCTGCTGCAGCTAGCACTCCGGATATTGCCAGCCTGTCCTTGGATCCGTCTTCTCTGCGGCTGCAACACCTCCAGCTAAGTGTGCAGACATTGTTGTGTTCCTGTTTGTTTTCTGACTGGATCTGAGGTGGCCACGGTTCCCTCCATATACTGAGTAGGGCACTGGTGGCCGTGCCCCTTCCACTATTGTAGGGGTTACAGGGGTCATTAGTCTTAGGCACGTGGGCATGCCTCGTTCCGCCATTTGGATCCGGGCATGTGCTTTAGCAGAATAGGGAGAGCGTTGAGGGTCGGACAGGGGTCACCCTTTATCCTCCCTAGTTCTGGGTCCAGTCAGTAGCTCTGTACTGTGTAGTTCTATTGTTGCTCACATACATCCGTGACAGTAACTGGGTTTTGTCTTCAATTCAACGCAGATCACGAGCTTGTTTTAGCTTGATATTTATGATAATAAATTATAATCTCCTTCATTATAGATTTTAATTTATTCACATAAATAATATAGACTGTCAATCGGAGACAGCATAAATATTCCGACACAAGTATGTTTTGAGTGAAAGCGAGAGCATATGAGACAGATAAAAATACTGCTGCAACAAAGAGAGTTTCTCAATCCAATATATCTATCTTTAAACGGGTACCCTTTTACATTAAGGAGAGCTCCTGATGCACCTAGGGGAACCCCAATTCTGCGAAATACATGCTTGTGTATGGCAAGCTACACAATGCTACTATGGATTTCTGGGAAAGATATGCAAATTAGCTTCCATAAGCCTATGGCAGAAGATGTTAATTTGCATATCATCATTCTAGAAACCAAAAATAATGGATTGTTGTCTACATTCGTAATAACAAGTATGTTTTGAGTGAGAGTGAAAACTAGAGGAAGACCATATGAGACAGAGAAAACTATTTCTGCAACAAAGAGAGTTACTCAATCCAATTTATCTATCTTTAAACGGGTACCCTTTTACATTAAGGAGAGCTCCTGATGCACCAAGGGGAGCCCCAATTCTGCGAAATACATGATTGTGCATGGCAAGCTACACAATGCTACTATGGCTTTCTGGGAAAGATATGCAAATTAGCTTCCATAAGCCTATGGCAGAAGATGTTAATTTGCATATCATCATTCTAGAGACCAAAAATAATGGATTGTTGTCTACATTCGTAATAACAAGTATGTTTTGAGTGAGAGTGAAAGCTAGAAGGAGAGGGGGGTTTCAACATAACTTTATTTCACGAAAAAAACAAATACAAAAGGATGAAACCAATTTTTGTAAAATAATAAATAAAGAAAGCACATAATATATGACTTTGAAAAAATAATATATAATCTCACATAACTAATACCTTTTATCAATTTCCATAATTCAAAACTCTTCCTACATTTTTAATCACAACTTAATTTAGTCATTTGACACAAACCAAACACAACAAAATTAATCATCATTATCTTTATCATACATATCAAAAGAGCATCATATATAGAGTTCAACTCTTCCATTGTAACATCTATTTTTTCGTCTAGAATTCTTACCAACCAGTTACCTGGTTCATAAACTCTCAAAAACCGCTCTGGATCAACTTCATAAGTATGTGCAACAACATTACGTGCTTTCCTTAGATCATCTCCTGGATACCACTTATGCAACATTAAATACCACTTCTCTTCCTCACTCTTTTCCCTCTCCTTTCTACTTTTCTCTTCATCCTCTGAAGCTGACAACTCTAGTCCCAACTTAACTTCTAATTTCTCCTTCTCTAGTTCATTTAAATCTTCTATCTTTTTTGTTTTTCCTCCCTCAGATTCCTGGGTTTCCTTTCCTCCATCAGACTCCTTAATTTTCTTACTCTCTAGCTTTTCTGTTTTTCCCTCTCTTCTTTTGGGACAAGCAACCTGGGTTTTCTTTTCTCCCTTAGGCTCCTTAACCTCCTCTCTACTCTCATCCTTCTTTTTAGTCTCTTTACTCTCCTTATCAACATCTCTATCACCTCCCTCCTCTTTCTTCTGGGGACAGGAGGCAAAAGGTGACCCACATTACCACACATATAACATTTCCTCTCTTCTTTACATGTTTCAACATCATGACCAATACAATGACATTTAACACACCATTGATTAGTACAATCCCTTTTTTCATAACCATACTGTCTACAATTTCGGCAAAAAACAGACATACCATCAAAAAATAAATCGCCGTTTACTTTACCAATTTTAAATCGTCTTGGTCGAAAAACAATTTCCCCCCCATCCTTCTCAAAAAAAGTAACGAGAAACTTCCATTTCATAGTCCATATTCCATAATTATTATAAACTTTACCTACTGAGGTCACTTTATTGCAATACTTTACTAAAAAAGTCAAAATGTCCTCCTCCAGGATATAAGGACTGTACATAAGGACAGTCACCAGTCTCTGTCTTGGAAAATGCGGCATTACCACCACACCTTCCAGAATAGGATCTAGTCCACACCGCTCCAGCCGTTTAAGTACCTCCGAACATATCTCCTCCGAAATAAAGACCACATCATATAGTCCACGTTTATGGAACTCCAACATAGCCAACACGAATTCCTTCCGGATGTCAATCAGTCCCAGCAAAATATCTTCCACTAGGAAGGAAAGTCCCCTCTCCCTCTTCCGCGGTTCTTGCAACAGGAACCGAACTCCATTCCTCATTCTCTGATACGCAGGCACCTCTCCAGACTCATGGCCTCCTGGGTCAGGAACTCCTCCTCCATCAAGATTCTGGATCTCCATCGCCAAAGATTCACCACGAAACACCAACTCAGTGCCCTTCACCTACCACCGAAGTAGTAGGCAAGTATGGGGATCGCCTCTCGTTGCCTGGGGACTAAGCCGCCTGCCCAATAGTAGCGATGGTTAAGACCCTGGCTATAAACCAGGGCCCGCTCCAAAGACCGAGCAGCCGGGTACCCCAGGCACCTTCTGACCAAGACCCAATGTATCCCTACACTTGATCCTAGCCAAAAGGCCAAGAAGTGATCCCTGGGTTACAGCAACAGCATATGAGACAGGGAAAACTATTGCTGCAACAAAGAGAGTTACTCAATCCAATTTATCTATCTTTAAACGGGTACCCTTTTACATTAAAGAGAGCTCCTGATGCACCAAGAGGAGCCCCAATTCTGCGAAATACATGATTGTGCATGGCAAGCTACACAATGCTACTATGGCTTTCTGGGAAAGATATGCAAATTAGCTTCCATAAGCCTATGGCAGAAGATGTTAATTTGCATATCATCATTCTAGAAACCAAAAATAATGGATTGTTGTCTACATTCGTAATAACAAGTATGTTTTGAGAGAGAGTGAAAACTAGAGGGTTCCAACATAATTTTTTTAATGAAAAAACAAATACAAAAAGGCGAAACCAATTTTTGTAAAATAATAATAAATAAATATAAATAAACAAAATATTACCATCATCACATAACTACACATAATATAACTTTCCAAACAAAATATTATTATCATCACATAACTAATACCACATTACATGATTCAAAAACTCTTCCTACGTTTACACATAATATAACTTTCCAAACTAAATATTATTATCATCACATAACTAATACCACATTACATGATTCAAAAACTCTTCCTACGTTTTCCCCTTTTTTCTTTTTCATCATCTTCTATTTCCTCAACAATATAATCCACAATTTTCCTAGAAAAAAACTTCTCAATTTTCCTTTCTTCCCCTTTCACAAATTGCAGATTTTTAACAAAAACACCCTCAGATATTTCAGTATCTTGCATTCCCACCTTTTCTCTGTACTATCTTATATCTTCCTTTTTTAGTAACTTGTTGTAAATCTATAACATGCAACTTTTCTTTCTCCTTCACAGATTTTACCACAAAACTTTCCTCTGAAACTTTTTTATTAACACTTTTAACTATTTCTTTCTTTTCTTCATTTTTATTAAACTTCTTCATAATTTCCCAATAACAAAAACTTTTCTTTTTACCTATACATATTCTCCCATCAATCAAATTAAGTCCATCTCTGCACCAAACAAGAAATCTTCTTTTACCATTCCAAATACCGACAGAGTTCAAAAAGTTCTTTTCAAACTGTACAATAAGTCCATAACTTTCAAGAAAGACCTGAATTTCACCGATCTCCACAAACGGGTCTTCCATCTCAATTACCATCTTCCTCGGAATATCCAAACAGGAAACGAAAACATCAATCTTTGAAAAACGAAACCTTACTTTATTCCAAGCGGAAAAAAAGTCCAAGCATCTCTTCTCAGAACTCAAAGTCACATCAAAGGATCTTTTCCTCATGTCTCTTTGCATACAAAAAATCTCGTCTTTGCCGATTCCTCCAAAACGATCCAATAAATCCAGAACATAGTCCTCGTCCCAGGTTCTCTCAAGGTCTCCCTTGCAAATAAACCGCAAGCAGTTCTTCTTCTTTGCCAAATCCATCTCCAAGACGTTAACAGTCTTTCCACAGGAACTTAAATCCAGGTCCTTTCTGCAATTCTGCAGACTGCCCCCTGCAGCTATGTGCAGTGACAGAAGGGGGGATCGCCTCTCGTTGCCCCGGGACTAATCCATTCCCCCAATAGCAGCAGGAGATTCAACCACGGCTATGAACCGTAGCCTGCACTCCAGGCCGAGGGTCTGGGTACCCGGGGCACCTCCGGCCAAGATCTCGTGTATCCCTACACTCGATCTTAACCAAAAGGCCGAGAAGCGATCCCTTGGTTACAGCAACAACATATGAGACAGGGAAAACTATTGCTGCAACAAAGAGCGTTACTCAATCTAATTTATCTATCTTTAAACGGGTACCCTTTTTCATTAAGGAGAACTCCTGATGCACCTAGGGGAGCCCCAATTCTGCGAAATACATGCTTGTGCTTCGCAAGCTACACATTGCTACTATGGATTTCTGGGAAAGATAAGCAAATTAGCTTCCATAAGCCTATGGCAGAAGATGTTAATTTGCATATCATCATTCTAGAAACCAAAAATAATGGATTGTTGCCTACATTAGTAATAACAAGTATGTTTTAAATGAAAGCAAGAGAAAATGAGACAGAGAAAACTATTGCTGCAACAAAGAGAACTTCTCAATCCAATATATCTATCTTTAAACGGGTACCCTTTTTCATTAAGGAGAGCTCCTGATGCACCAAGGGGAGCCCCAATTCTGTGAAATACATGCTTGTGCATGGCAAGCTACACAATGCTACTATGGATTTCTGGAAAAGATATGCAAATTAGCTTCCATAAGCCTATGGCAGAAGATGTTAGTTTGCATATCATCATTCTAGAAACCAAAAATAATGGATTGTTGTCTACATTAGTAATAACAAGTATGTTTTGAGTGAGAGTGAAAACTAGAGGGAGATGGGGGCGGAGCTTGCGCCGGATGAAGATGGTTGCATAGCTCTCTGCTCTGTAAAGAGAATCATCCCTAACGCCAGCTAACATAAGCTTTAAGTGGCAAAAATGGTGAAAATCGGGAACGCCAGACACGGCGACCCCCCTGCTCCCTCCAAAAATCAGATTGCTAGCGGAGACATGGAGAAATTTCTCAAGAAAGCCGCTTCAACAGTAGCTGCAAGAGAACCTAAGATGGCGCCGACACCACAGATCAAAGCTCCGAAGCGCATATCAGCACAATCGGAAGAAGAAAGCGACTCAGAAGACACACAACCCAGCGCAGATCTCCCGATCACAAGGAAATACCTTGATCGTGCTCTTAATAGAGTAAAGGAGCCGATTCTCGCAGAGCTGTCAGCATGCAGGCACGAGGTGAGACAGATTGGGGATCGTGTGGAAAACTTGGAGTTGCACCAAGCAGAGATCTTAAATCACCAGTCTGCGGTGTCGGACTCCTTCCGCCGCTGCGCTTTATATCTAAATGATCTCCATAGTTCACTGGAAGACCAGGAAAACAGGGGGCGCCGAAACAACCTGAGATTCAGAGGTGTGCCAGAATCGGTCCCCCCTGGTGATATTTCAGCTACCATCATTGAAATTTGCGGGACATTACTGGGCCCTGACTTCCCACAAGAAGTAATTATAGAACGGGCGCACAGAGCCCTGAGACCCAAACCTAAACCAGCTGAACCGCCCAGGGACATAATATGTAAGTTCCTCAATTTTCATGTTAAAGCTGCCATCTTGGAAGCCGCACGTAACCAGCCTGACTTAATATATGAAGATTCCAAGATTGATATTTATCAGGACTTAGCCCCTTCAACCCTGAAGAAGCGCAGGTCCCTCAAGCCTTTAACAGATTGGCTCCGGTCCAAAAAAGTCCTATATAGATGGTCCTACCCATTTGGCCTGACCTTCACTTATGCGGGCAAGAGGGTCAACATCTCTTCATTCACAGATCTCACGGCCGCCCATGATCTACTGAAAGTGCCTCCTATGCCGATTGAAAATTGGGAACTTTTCCAAGATCTAAGCACCCTGCCTGATATTCCCAAAGTGGCCCCTTTTGAAGTGGTACGCACGCCGAAGTCCTCCCGTTCCAAAAAAAGAAGCCTACAGTTCACCCCAAGAAGTTCCTCTCAAGAACAATAGATGGACTTATTCGTCTATTTTTTGTAGTCCTAGGCTATGTCAGTATTTGGATTTCATTATCTAGTATTCACCTAAAATCTGCAGCTTCATTGCTAGTGTGATTTCATTTCATATAGCTTGCTTTTTTGTCTCTAAAAACCTTTCCCCATTTTTGCTTTGTCATAGCCTTTTTTGAGCGTTATACGATCTCCTAACTGGTATACAGACCAACCCCTCTGATTATGAGTATGATATATCTCATTTTGTCTGTTTTTTCATTTTTTGTTTGTTTAACAAGTTATGTTCTGTCCCCTCTCATTACTTCTAATCCAAGGTATTTGTCTCTCCCACTGATATGGAGTGAATCCCTCTACCACACAGCTTCTATGTCACATGGGACAGCGGACCCTCATGAACCTACTATGTTCTCTCAGAAAAGACCAATTCAGCTTCAAGGTAAACACACACACATCATATTTAATGGCTGATTTGTCAGTAGCTTCTTACAATGTCAAAGGTTTTCACTCCCCTTCAAAACGGAGCCAAATCTTTGCCATTTTAAGAAAAGCTGGGGCTGGAGTCCTGTTCCTACAGGAGACGCACTTCCGTTTCAACCACTACCCTGACATGCGGTTCTCTCACTATTCCAATTGGTACCACTGTGGGAGCAGCTCTTCAGCTTCTTGTGGGGTCAGTATAGGGTTACAAAAGAAAATCCCTTTTAAATTTATCAGTCAAAACTTAGACCCAGAAGGCAGGTTTATCCTGCTTAAAGGCACTATAGGGCCGCAAACATACACTTTTATTAACTTATACGCCCCTAACTACAACCAATCCAGGTGGTTCTCTGATATCTTCCCTATCATAAAATCCTTCAAGGAGGGTATAGTGATTGCGGGGGGTGATCTAAACGTTGCACTTTTTCCACAACTAGATATTTCTTCTCATAAATCAGCCCACTCTAGAAAGTTCCTAAAAACTATTAGGAATACTCTCTGGGATTTACATTTGATAGATGTTTGGCGATCTCACCACCCTAATACTCTAGATTTTACGTTTTACTCCCCAACACATGGTACTTATCACAGATTAGACTATCTGTTCATTTACAAAGAACACATACACCTGTGTGAGGAGACAACCATTGGTTCTATTCATGTGTCAGATCACTCCCCTATATATATTAAAGTTTTGGCTCCTAATGAAACGCCTTCGTGCTTTAACTGGCGCTTAAATGAATCCCTTTTGGGATACCAGGACTCGGTCGAGCAAATTTCCAAATATATCACAGAATATTTTTCCCTAAACAAAAGTTCTGAACTAACGGTCAATACTCTATGGGACGCTCACAAGCCTGTAATCAGGGGACAATTCATTAACATAGGCACGCATCATAACAGAGTGAGGGAAAGAGAAATAGATGAAACGCTAAAAAATATTCAGAGACTCGAATCCCAACACAAAAATAAACCCTCTGACACCAAACTCCAAGAGCTATCGGAGTATAGGGCCAAACTTAGATCCCTTCTAACCTCTAGAGCAGCCAAATACTACATGAGCTCCCAGCACAAATGTTTCGCACATGGTGACAAAGCCACTAAATTTATAATGAACAGGATTAAAGGGAGGAGGTCCGCAAACTACGTTCACCAGCTATCCTCACAGGATGGGTCGCCTATTTTCTCGGTTAATCAGATTGCGGCCCAATTTCGTTCCTTTTATAAGGATCTCTATAATCTCCCCACAACAATAGAACCAGAAGCTCGCGCTTCTATTACATCTTCTTTCTTGACAGCCGCTAAACTACCTACCATTTCTACAAACCAAAAGTCGAGCCTAGAAGCCCCTTTCTCCCTAAACGAGCTCAAGAAAGCAATGCATCAAATGCCGACAGGGAAAAGCCCAGGCCCTGATGGCCTACCGTAAGCATACTACAAAATGTTCCAGGAACTTCTTCTCCCCCATGTCTTGGAAGTTTGCAACCAGACTCTTAAGGGAATTCCTCTTTCAAGGGATATGACGGCGGCCCAAATCACTCTCATCCCTAAAGAAGGGAAAGACGCCAAATTATGCTCCAGCTACAGACCCATTTCCCTCCTAAACATAGACCTCAAGCTCCTGGCCAAAATGTTATCTAACAGACTAGCTATCCTTCTCCCTCACCTTGTTCATGGGGATCAGGTGGGCTTTATCCGCAACAGAGAAGGCAAAGACAATACCACCAGAGTGATTAATACCCTCTGCCATGCCAAACGGATTTCCTCTCCTCTGCTTTTACTCAGCACAGATGCTGAGAAAGCATTCGATAGGGTTAATTGGTCATATTTAAAACATGTACTGCCGAGATTTGGCCTACCTGATCCCTTTATCAAAGCAACCTTCTCGATGTATGAACAAGCAACAGCATCAGTCCTTGTTAATGGTAATCTATCCTCCTCTTTTGCTATTAGAAATGGGACCTGCCAGGGTTGCCCCCTTTCACCCCTCTTATTTATTTTGGCTCTTGAACCACTCCTTGCAACCATAAGATTGGACCGGGAGGTAGCGGGTCTATGTTTGGGAGGTAGGGAACAGAAAATAGCTGCCTTCGCGGACGACGTACTTATGATGACGATTAACCCGAAGGTGTCCTTACTTCGAATTCAGTCCCACCTTAACACATACAGCACCATATCAGATTTTAAAATGAATGCTAGTAAATCACTAGTCCTTTGCTTAGGTATCCCCCAGACAACCAAATGTCAACTGATGATAGATTCCCCATTTAACTGGTCCTCTCCCAATATCACATATTTGGGGGTCAAGATTAGCCCAGAAATAAATGAACTCTTTTCTCTTAATTACGCCCCCTTAAAAAAATCACTTATCGAATCAATTGATAATCTGGCCCGATCCAATCCAACACTGTATTGGTTTGGCCGCAAAAACCTTCTCTCCTCATTAATACTTCCCCGACTCACCTACTTGCAAGAGGTCCTCCCCATCCCTGTCCCTAAATACTATTATGACACAATTATGAAAAAGTTCAGGTCTTTCATCTGGAGTGGAAAGACAGCAAGACTCTCATCTGCTCTCCTTACCAAACCTAGGCACGCAGGGGGAATAGGCCTACCAAATCCCGAGTTGTACGGGAAGGCTATTCTTCTTTCACGTGCAATAGCTTGGTTAAGCACTTCTCCACCTTCCGCTGCGGTTCAGATAGAACTAGGCATATTAAATAGTCCAGCTAGAGCACTTCTCTTGGGGCATGAGACGGTCTTCCCTGGCCATATGTCTCATTACCCAATTGTTAGAGCCACACTGGAGGCATGGAGATGGTTATCATCCACACATTGCTCTATCCCATTCCCTTCGCCCATCCTATCTGTAACAGACGTTTTAAATACGGCTCCTTCTACCTTAAGAGGTTCAACTTCAATAGGGTTGTTGTCCTCCTCAACCCCAATAATCTCCTTAGCTCTACCTACTGGATTATGGATGGATTCAAAGGACACCAATGCTCTGCTTAACCCTCACCCGCGAGATTTTCTCTCTATGGCTTACCTTAGAGCCTACCTAAAACAACACATTAAAGTGGGTGACCTTATCCGTCCCCTGGTCTGGCTAGAAGCTCTGATTTCCTCACAAACAATACCCAGAAAACTCATTTCACTGATATACAGTAAACTGCGTCTACCTCCCACGATAGCTAAACCATTCTTTGTCAAGCAATGGGAACTAGACCTAAACATCACAATTCCTCATGAATCCCTACCTAAATTACTAGAATCCCCTCATAGTGCCTCCCGCTGTGTCAGAATTCAGGAAAACAGTTATAAAATCCTAACCAGGTGGTATAACACACCTGATAAGATAATATAAAATATGTATTTATTTTTATAAGGATATATTTAGGAATCTCTACTACATAAAGAACTTCGCCAAAATTGGGAAATCAAATCCCTAGAATACTGTATTAAAAACAATAGAATCCCCAAAGGTTTACAACTAATAAAACTCCCAGCGCAAGACCTCTGCAATGCAGAATTCACTAAAGAATGGGAAACCTTTCTGTTGACCCAATCCACCAACCTTACACAAATGATTATAAAAAGAAGAACCCAAATATTAAATGAGACCACTGAAAAAAATCACAAATATAAAGGAAACAATAGAACAACTGCCAAAAGATGAGGAATACAACACATGGCAAGATAGACTCTGCAAAAGCTTAGACAAATTAGAACAAGAAATCATGGATAGAAAAATAAAAAAACTTAGATACACATTTGACAACACCCACAGCACAAAAAAATTAGCACAAGAAAGAAACAGACAATCAGACCAAAATGAACCATAAACAATACAATCAACTCACAATATTCCGACCACTAACCGATTTGAAATTCTGTCCAATGAGCATTTTTTAGACAAAACCCCCCCCCACCATAGACCACGAACCAGGAAGATAACACACCCCTCCCCATCCAGAACACAACGCCCCCCCTCCCCATCTGTACACCAATACAATCTGAGAAACAAACAAGAATACTACAACCAGGAACACACACCGCGACAATACTACAAATCCCCACAGACACAACACCAACACACAAACCACAATTACAGACAAGAGAACCCACGAAGACAACACTACAAACAACAGACACAAGAAGAAAGAGCAAGACACGGAGAGGACAACGAAAAAAGAAGATACCCCAACAGACACTAGAAGAATCAACAACAGTAATAAACCTCAGCACAAAAAATCTGACTCTACCACAACTGAACCTCCTAAACAAAGGATTAAAATTTTCCCCAACTACAAAAATAGACAAATTCCATACATTCATTGGAATAGAGAAATTCATCAGAAAACTGTGTCCAAAAAAATAAATAAAAAATATTTCATAAAAAACCCAATCATATCAAACATGGCAATAGCCACAACCCACAAACACACAGAATTTAAACCCAAATCAACCAAATTCCCCAGACAAGAAATCAGCCAAGAAATAGCTACATTTAGTAAGTGCGTAGAATCCGACATCAGACGATTAAAACATAAAAAAATCAGAAATAACCTATCCAACCAAGAAATCCATGCAATCAAACAACTACAAACACAGAAAGACATCATTATCCGTCCCGCAGACAAGGGAGGAGCAACCGTAGTTCTAGACAAAGTTCAATACGAAACGGAATGCCTCAGACTACTATCAGATAACACCACATACCAAAAACTCAGCAAAGATCCCATCAACTCATATGGTCAAATATTGAAAGACTACTGCCAAAAAGGACTAGATAACAATTTCTTACTGGAACAAGAAGCAAAATTTATCCTAAATACACCACAAAGACTCCCGATATTTTATTGCTTACCCAAAGTCCACAAAAGTCTAGAGAACCCACCAGGCCGCCCAATAATTTCCGGAATTGGATCATTCACATCAAATCTCTCACAACACATCGACAGATTACTTCAACCAGTTGTCAAAAACACCAATACATACATTAAAGACAGTACACAGATAATTAAAACAATGGAAAACATAGAGTACAACCCTAACTGGATCCTGGGCACCCTAGACGTCCAGTCTTTATACACAATAATAGACCACAAACACGGGATCGAAGCAATGACCATACAACTAGAAAAAAGTAAGGAATTCCAAAAAGAACAAATAAGCTATATAGCCGAAGGTGTCAAATTAATCCTGGGACACAACTACTTTTCCTTTGACTCCACCTACTACTTACAAACCAGCGGAACAGCCATGGGCACCAGATTCGCCCCCAGCTACGCAAACCTCTTCATGTCACAATGGGATTATGACCATATACAGCATCGGCTGGGGACGGATCTGGTGCTATGGAAACGTTATATCGATGACGTGGTCTTCATCTGGCAGAGAAGTGAAACTGACTTAAAAAAATTCCTGGAAGAAATAAACGACAACCAAATAAACCTACAATTCACAGCCAATATAAACAAAACTGAAATAGAATTCCTGGATTTAAATATCAAAGTAGAGGACAATAAACTCACATGCTGCACCTTCCACAAACCCACAGCAAAAAACAGTTTCATCCTTTACTCCAGCTGCCACCTCCCAAGATGGCTCAATAATATACCCAAAGCCAATTTAGACGTCTGAGACGCAATTGTACTAAAGACAACATATTTGAGAAAGAGGCTGAGACCCTAACAGCACAATTCATTGAAAAAGAATATCCCCCAACTAAAATAGAGACATCCCTCACAAAGGTAAGGAAACTAAATAGAACCTCCTTCTTCAATGATAAGCCGGAGAACAAAATAAAACACAAATACAAACAAACGAAACCCCAAAGCTGATACTACCCTTCAGCACACAACACAAAAATATTGAAAAAATTATCAACACCCATTGGCACCATATTCAAAAGGACAAAACGATAGGCCCCTCCATCTCCACAAAACCTCACATCATATACACAAGGGCCCCAAACCTAGGCCTGAAAATTGCGCCATCTGTCAAAACACAACAGAAAAAACATAACCTAACAATTAACACATGGCAAAAACTCAAAGGATTCTACAGATGCAATCAATGCTCCAACTGTAAAATCACCTCATTCCAGAAAAAAACTGAGAGAGTACAATCCACAACCACGACACTAGAACACGAAATAAAAGAATTCCTCACTTGTAGCAGTACAAATTTAATTTACATCATCACCTGTCCCTGTAAAAAACAATACATCGGTAGAACAAAAAGAACCCTAAAAAAACGAATATCAGAACACATAAACAATATCAAAAAAGGTTTCGAAACTCACTCACTCTCCAAACACTTCAAAACACACCACAAACAAGACCCATCAGGACTATCCTTTGCAGCACTGGAAAAGGTAAATACAGACTGGAGAGGAGGAAACCACGTAGCTAAGATGTCCCGCATCGAATCCAAGTTCATCTTCGAGTTCAATACAATCATACCACGAGGCCTAAACGCTGACCTCGAACTATTCGGGTTCCTATAAACCATCCCCAGAGTGGCCGCCCCCATTTGACTCGCGGTAGGCGTCCGGCTGTCTACCAGCACCCTTACCGACACTCGATACGTGGCCGCCACCCCACCAACACAGCAAAAAGAAGAAAAAGAAGAAAAAGCAAACCCACACAAAATACCACCAAAAAAGATTGAGAAATCCACCGTTCCAAAAATATCCAAACGAAAATCGTAAAAACCCAAGACTGAGCCCCACAACCGGACTCAAAAACATAATCGGATTCAAAAACATAGCAGTACCAGAAGAGACCCCAACATGGACACAACAGCAATCCCAAATACACACCACCGACAGAATACACAACAATCACAAAAACTGGATCCCAAAAAAACGCATCCAAATTTTGAAAATTGAGCATATATGAGCACAACCACACAGGACAACACACGTAGCACCAACCAAGAGTCTAATTCCCCCACCAACACCTATCACAGAACACATCACCCCAACGTCACCACTTGACACACCCCTGTCAGCTTATACAACAATATGCTGTACTCTTATCAAGACATCACCACCCCACAAACACCCCCTAAAAACACAGCAACACAGTAGGCAAAATAAAAATCACACTAGGCCTCTTAGACACCAAATACCCCCAAAAAATAATAATTAATAATAAAAAATAAAAAATAAAAAATAAATAAAAAACGCATTGCAGAAAAACGCACCACCAAAAACGCACCATAGAAACGCAATGGCACCACAGGAAAATATATATTAAATATATAGATCCCCAACCTGGATCCCCAGACACCATATCAGCAATTCTAAACACAAAATACCCCACAAATCATAATGGATCCCAAAACCGCATCCAAATTCACATAGGATAACACGCACTCTCCCACCAACACTCTGAACGGAACGCACAACCCCATCCACGTCACCACAGACACACCCCCCACTAACACTCATCACAACACACTGCCATGATGGCCAAACGCACCATTGGAAAAATGCAACAAATACCGCAGGGTAACAAAAACCACACAAGGTCTCTTAGATACCAAATATCCCCCAAAAAAATAAATACACAACTCGAACAAAATATCGCAGGAAAGACAAAAAATTCTGAGGATATTAGAGACTAGTAATCCAGAGTATATTAGAGACTAGTAACCAATAAAGAAGAAATCACAGATAAAAATACAGTGATAGTAAAAGAAAACACTAGGGTCTCCAAACAGGCCCTAATCCATACTAGGGTCGCCAAACAGGCCCCAACATTATAACGCATAACTAGCAGATAACGCAGCGGTACCGCAGTAAACACAGACACTGCAAAAACCGTAGAATCAAATTAGAAACCATAACAAAGAACCAAAACAATAACCAGCACACACATTACACCGCCCACAGCAGCAAACATATATACATAATAAAAAGATAATAAAAAGAAAATAAAATAAAAGAAGACACCTAACCAGCACTTATCCAGATTTTCGATGGAACCATTACATCCAGAAGTCTGGACCATACAAAAATGAGATCCAGTCCAGGTCTTTGAAAGATCCACCAGCAGCATAAAAGGCAGTACAACGGCAGTCAGAGGGCTACCACTGATGAAGAAGGCAGCTAAGTCCTTCGAAACGCGTCTGGTGACCTCCCTCTAAAAAGCCTGCTAAGAACCTCATTCTGGAAGCGCTTCCACATAACCGACTTCACCCGAGTCCTCTGGATCGAAAAAGACCACCAGCGAAAATCTCAAAACCGAGTCCGGCAAAGACATGTGAGACGCCAGAGGAGTGACGTCATACCCACGTGGCACGCCGAGAACAGCAAGGCCGCTCCAACAGCCAGGATATCTACACCTCAAAAGGAAGGTAAACAGTCCGGGTGCAGTATTTTCTAAATGTGTGGGACGCCACACTAAGTAAAGCACCCGACTGATATACCACTTACTTATATATATATATTTTTTTTATCTTTTTACCGTTCTATTCATATACTCTATGTGACCAACACTGGTGATACATAAAGACATTTTTGGTGATACATAAAGACAATTTTTATGGACTGCACACAAATGGACACAGTCATTTACTGTACCTACTGAAGGTGGAAATCACCACTAGACAATCACCGCATTGTCACATCCCCACCTTGCACATCTTTGTCATTGTGCACCTCCACTGCCGCAGATTGCAAATCACCATTTTTTACTTTTACTTTTACTTTTGCGAACCTCATTTTTTAGAACTTCTACATTTTTAGAACTTCTATCCTTTACTCTCCATTCCTAAATATATCCTTATAAAAATAAATACAGATTTTATATTATCATCTGTGTATATTGCCTCCTTAGTATTACTGATAGATGTAGAGTGCCGGTTTTCCACTATATACCTTTATTTGTCACAAACCGCTTTTCTGATTGGGTGAATCAGTTTAGAACCAGAGCACCTATACATTGTATTGATCAGGTGAGCCACCAATAAACCACTTTCAAACCTGATAAGATATCAAGGTTTGCTGGGTCCGCTTCTGACACCTGCTGGCGGTGCCTTGGAGAGAAGGGAACTTTCCTTCATATTTGGTGGACTTGCCCCCTTATCCATAAATGGTGGTGTGAGGTTTTCTCAACCGCTAACGAAGTGTGTGGCTCATCGATCCAACCTTCTCCGCAAATTGCCCTCCTATCCTTCTCCCAAGAAAAGGAGAATACCAAACCGCCATTTGTATTTTCACAAATGATATTGGCGGCTCGCCTCCAACTCCCTAAATTTTGGCTACAACCGGTAGTCCCTACACTAGATCAATGGATTCAAAAAATTTATCAGATCCATAGGTTTGAGGAACTATCTTCTTGGGAAACTCGCACACATATGACATTCCTCAAAAAATGGCTTCTATGGTCCAATTACAGAGCCCCCAAATCTCAGCGTGCTATTTGACGTCTAAATAGATTGGAATACTCATGCAACCATCTAACACAATCATCCAACACACCATACGCCCCGCTTGAGAGACTTTTTCACCCTAAATAGTAGAAAAAAATACCTATGCACCTGGTCTCGTTATTCTCCTTTGTTTCCAGTATTACATACTACTGTCACGGCTGAGGATGGGGGAAATCCTCAGCCGTGCGGTGACGGGAAGATGTCCAGTCGCTACTCGCCAGGAACACAGAATTAGGGAGCAGGTCACCTCCTGTTGCGTCCCTAACGCTGACCCTGTCTCCTACCTGCATGGGCCGACCTTGATGGTAGGAGGACCCATGCGCAGGAACCTCGGATCCCTGACTTATCCTCCGACCGGTCCCTGGGCTAAGGAGCAGGGTAAGACAACCCACTCCTCCTAGGCACGGAGGAGCAGGAGTCTCACTGGGCAAGCAGCATGAAGAAGGGGGTACATAAACAGGACTATGGATAAGACAGGTGAACCAAACAGTTCCGCACAAACCTGTCTCAGCCTTGCTGACTGGAACCCGTGCTTAGGAAAGGCTGTCCACACAGACAAAGGTAAACAGCACACACATGAAGACACACAGGGACCAGGACATCCATAGCTGCACAAAACACAGAGACACAAGACATCCACAACACATCACGGTATTAGAACTTATGACCGGAAGGGTGGCCCTTACAAGAAGATGGAAATCACAGGAGGCTGCAACAGCAAAGCATGACTGAAGCAACCTACTGAGCCATGCCAAAGTGAGAGGCTTTATAGGCCTAAGAGGCCACACCCAACGGTCAGACACACCCAGTGACATCACACACACTGGGAAGGGAGTTAACCCTTCCAGCACCACAGGAAAGGGAAAACACCAACTTAAAGGGAAAGTGTCCAACACAACAAACACACTGTGGTTGTTGCCGCAGGCAACGACATGGGTGGCAACCGTGTCCTGGGAGTCAGCCCCAAGGCCGGGACACTGCCACCACATGTACACATCACCAAACGTTGCCACGGGCTACCACAGTGCAGGAAAGGTGTCCGTGCACACCACACAATACACAGAGTGCACACAGACTAACAACAGTGCATACATACACGCACACAAACTCCAAAGGGACCGCACACATACCTGTTGTCCGCGGCAACCGCACTTGAGGCAAACAACATCAAGCCTCAAGCTGCGGTTGAAACAACAACCCAAACCGCGGGCAACAGTATGCGGCTCCCAAGGAGTCACGGCCAAAACCGTGGCCGTGACAACTACTCAACTATTGTAAGTCTTTCTTAAAGCTGCTAACGATGGACTCATGTGCTAACCCATGTATTGCGATATATATTGTTATCTGCTATGTATTCACTCTATACTTAATATTACTTTGAAGTAGCCTGCGGGCCTATACCTTGGTATCCTGTTACCTCCTGTTATATTTTGAAATTTACAATAAAAATATAAGTAAAAAATAAAAAAAACTAGAGGAAGATTATATGAAACAGAGAAAACTATTGCTGCAACAAAGAGAGTTACTCAATCCAATTTATCTATCTTTAAACGGGTACCCTTTTTCATTAAGGAGAGCTCCTGATGCACCTAGGGGAGCCCCAATTCTGCGAAATACATGATTGTGCATGGCAAGCTACACAATGCTACTATGGATTTCTGGGAAAGATATGCAAATTAGCTTCCATAAGCCTATGGCAGAAGGTGTTAATTTGCAAATTATCATTCTAGAAATCAAAAATAACGAATTGTTGCCTGCAATAGTAATAACAAGTATGTTTTGAGTGAAAGCGAGAGCATATGAGACAGATAAAACTACAGCTGCAACAAAGAGAGTTACTCAATCTAATTTCTCTATCTTTAAACGGGTACCCTTTTACATTAAGGAGAGCTCCTGATGCACCAAGGGGAGCCCCAATTCTGCAAAATACATGATTGTGCATGGCAAGCTACACACACAATGCTACTATGGATTTCTGGGAACGATATGCAAATTAGCTTCCATAAGCCTATGGCAGAAGATGTTAATTTGCATGTCATCATTCTAGAAACCAAAAAGAATGGATTGTTGCCTACATTAGTAATAACAAGTATGTTTTAAATGAAAGCAAGAGCATATGAGACCGAGAAAACTATTGCTGCAACAAAGAGAGCTTCTCAATCCAATATATCTATCTTTAAACGGGTACCCTTTTTCATTAAGGAGAGCTCCTGATGCACCAAGGGGAGCCCTAATTCTGCGAAATACATGCTTGTGCATTGCAAGCTACACAATGCTACTATGGATTACTCTGAAAGATATGCAAATTAGCTTCCATAAGCCTATGGCAGAAGATGTTAATTTGCATATCATCATTCTAGAAACCAAAAATAATGGATTGTTGCCTACATTAGTAATAACAAGTATGTTTTAAGTGAAAGCGAGAGCATATGAGACAGATAAAACTACTGCTGCAACAAAGAGAGTTTCTCAATCCAATATATCTATCTTTAAACGGGTACCCTTTTTCATTATGGAGAACTCCTGATTCACCAAGGGGAGTACCAATTCTGCGAAATACATGCTTGTGATTGGCAAGCTACACAATGCTACTATGGATTTCTGGGAAAGATATGCAAATTAGCTTCCATAAGCCTATGGCAGAAGATGTTAATTTGCATATCATCATTCTAGAAACCAAAAATAATGGATTGTTGTCTACATTAGTAATAACAAGTATGTTTTGAGTGAGAGTGAAAGCGAGAGCATATGAGACAGAGAAAAAATTGCTGTAACATAAAGAGTTTCTCAATCTAATATATCTATCTTTAACCCCCTACCTTAAACACCCTTAATGACCAGGCCACTTTTTACACTTCTGACCTACCCTACTTTCACCGTTTATTGCTCGGTCATGCAACTTACCACCCAAATGAATTTTACCTCCTTTTCTTCTCACTAATGGAGCTTTCATTTGGTGGTATTTCATTGCTGCTGACATTTTTTATTTTTTTTGTTATTAATCGAAATTTAACGTTTTTTTTTGCAAAAAAATGACATTTTTCACTTTCAGTTGTAAAATTTTGCAAAAAAACGACATCCATATATAAATTTTTCTCTAAATTTATTGTTCTACATGTCTTTGATGAAAAAAAAATGTTTGGGTAAAAAAAAAATGGTTTGGGTAAAAGTTTTAGCGTTTACAAACTATGGTACAAAAATGTGAATTTCCGCTTTTTGAAGCAGCTCTGACTTTCTGAGCACCTGTCATGTTTCCTGAGGTTCTACAATGGCCAGACAGTACAAACACCCCACAAATGACCTTATTTCGGAAAGTAGACACCCTAAGGTATTCGCTGATGGGCATAGTGAGTTCATAGAACTTTTTATTTTTTGTCACAAGTTAGGGGAAATCTTGATTTATTTATTTTTTCTTACAAAGTCTCATATTCCACTAACTTGTGACAAAAAATAAAAACTTCTATGAACTCACTATGCCCATCAGCGAATACCTTGGGGTGTCTTCTTTCCAAAATGGGGTCACTTGTGGGGTAGTTATACTGCCCTGGCATTCTAGGGGCCCTAATGTGTGGTAAGTAGTTTGAAATCAAAATCTGTAATAAATGGCCGGTGAAATCCGAAAGGTGCTCTTTGGAATGTGGGCCCCTTTGCCCACCTAGGCTGCAAAAAAGTGTCACACATGTGGTAACTCCGTACTCAGGAGAAGTTGGGCAATGTGTTTTGGGGTGTCATTTTACATATACCCATGCTGGGTGAGATAAATATCTTGGTCAAATGCCAACTTTGTATAAAAAAATGGGAAAAGTTGTCTTCTTCTCACGCTTTAGGACCCCAAAAATGCCAGGGCAGTATAAATACCCCACATGTGACCCCATTTTTGAAAGAAGACTCCCCAAGGTATGCAATGAGGGGCATGGCGAGTTCATAGAATTTTTTTTTTTTTGGCACAAGTTAGCGAAAATTTATATTTATTTTTTTTTCTCACAAAGTCTCCCTTTCCGCTAACTTGGGACCAAAATTTCAATCTTTCATGGACTCAATATGCCCCTCAGCGAATACCTTGGGGTGTCTTTTATCCGAAATGGGGTCACATGTGGGGTATTTATACTGCCCTGGCATTCTACGGGCCCTAAAGCGTGAGAAGAAGTCTGGAATATAAATGTCTAAACAATTTTACGCATTTGGATTCCGTGAGGGGTATGGGGAGTTCATGTGAGATTTTATTTTTTGACACATGTTAGTGGAATATGAGACTTTGTAAGAAAAAAAAAAAAAATTTCCGCTAACTTTGGCCAAAAAAATGTCTGAATGGACCCTTACAGGGGGGTGATCAATGACAAGGGGGTGATCAATGACAGGGGGGTGATCAGGGAGTCTATATGGGGTGATCACCCCCCTGTCATTGATCACCCCCCTGTAAGGCTCCATTCAGACATCCGTATGTGTTTTGCGGATCCGATCCATGTATCAGTGGATCCGTAAAAATCATACGGACGTCTGAATGGAGCCTTACAAGGGGGTGATCAATGACAGGGGGGTGATCAATGACAGGGGGGTGATCAGGGAGTCTATATAGGGTGATCACCCCCTGTCATTGATCACCCCCTTATAAGGCTCCATTCAGATGTCCGTATGTGTTTTGCGGATCCGATCCATGTATCCATGGATCCGTAAAAAACATACGGACATCTGAATGCAGCCTTACAGGGGGGTGATCAATGACAGGGGGGATATCAATGACAGGGGGGTGATCAGGGAGTCTATATGGGGTGATCACCCCCCTGTCATTGATCACCCCCCTGTAAGACTCCATTCAGATGTCCGTATGTGTTTTGCGGATCCGATCCATGTATCCGTGGATCCGTAAAAAAACATACGGACATCTGAATGCAGCCTTACAGGGGGGTGATCAATGACAGGGGGGTGATCAATGACAGGGGGGTGATCAGGGAGTCTATATGGGGTGATCACCCCCCTGTAAGGCTCCATTCAGACGTCCGTATGTGTTTTGCGGACCCGATCCATGTATCCGTGGATCCGTAAAAAACATACGGACGTCTGAATGGAGCCTTACAGGGGGGTGATAAATGACAGGGGGGTGATCAGGGAGTCAATATGGGGTGATCAGGGGTGATCAGGGGTTAATAAGGGGTTAATAAGTGACGGGGGGGTGTGTAGTGTAGTGTGGTGTGGTGTGGTGCTTGGTACTACTTATTACTGAGCTACCTGTGTCCTCTGGTGGTCGATCCAAAAAAAAGGGACCACCAGAGGACCATGTAGCAGGTATATTAGACGCTGTTATCAAAACAGCGTCTAATATACCTGTTAGGGGTTAAAAAAAATCGCATCTCCAGCCTGCCAGCGAACGATCGCCGCTGGCAGGCTGGAGATCCACTCGCTTACCTTCCGATCCTGTGTGCGCGCGTTCACAGGAAATCTCGCGTCTCGCGAGATGACGCATATATGCGTGACTCTGCGCAGGGCTGCCGCCTCCGGAACGCGATCCTGCGATAGGCGGTCCGGAGGCGGTTAAATGGGTACCCTTTTTCATTAAGGAGAGCTCCTTATGCACCAACGGGAGCCCTAATTCTGCGAAATACATGCTTGTGCATGGCAAGCTACACAATGCTACTATGGATTGCTGGGAAAAATATGCAAATTAGCTTCTATAAGCCTATGGCAGAAGATGTTAATTTGCATATCATCATTCTAGAAACCAAAAATAATGGATTGTTGTCTACATTAGAAATAACAATTATGTTTTGAGTGAGAGTGAAAGCTAGAGCGAGAGCATATGAGACAGAGAAAACTATTGCTGTAACAAAAAGATTTTCTTAATCCAATATATCTATCTTTAAACAGGTACCCTTTTTCATTAAGGAGAGCTCTTGATGCACCAAGAGAGCCCCAATTCTGCGAAATACATGCTTGTGCATGGCAAGCTACACAATGCTACTATGGATTTCTGGGAAAGATATGCAAATTAGCTTCCATAAGGCTATGGCAGAAGATGTTAATTTGCATATCATCATTCTAGAAACCAAAAGTAATGTATTGTTGCCTACATTAGTAATAACAAGTATGTTTTGAGCGAGAGTGAAAGCTAGAGGGTTCCAACACAATTTTATTAACGAAAAAACAAATACAAAAAGGTGAAACCAATTTTTTGTAAAATGATAAATAAATAAGACACATAATATAAATTGAAACACATAATAAACAAAATATTACCATCAGTACATAACTACACATAATATAACTTTCCAAACAAAATATTATTATCATCAAATAACTAATACCACATTACATGATTCAAAAACTCTTCCTACGTTTTCCCCTTTTTTCTTTTTCATCATCTTCTATTTCCTCAACAATATAATCCACAATTTTCCTAGAAAAAAACTTCTCAATTTTCCTTTCTTCCCCTTTCACAAATTGCAGATTTTTAACAAAAACACCCTCAGATATTTCAGTATCTTGCATTCCCACAACACCTTTTCTCTGTACTATCTTATATCTTCCTTTTTTAGTAACTTGTTGTAAATCTATAACATGCAACTTTTCTTTCTCCTTCACAGATTTTAAAACAAAACTTTCCTCTGAAACTTTTTTATTAACACTTTTAACTATTTCTTTCATTTTTATTAAACTTCTTCATAATTTCCCAATAACAAAAACTTTCTTTTTACCTATACATATTCTCCCATCAATCAAATTAAGTCCATCTCTGCACCAAACAAGAAATCTTCTTTTACCATTCCAAATACCGACAGAGTTCAAAAAGTTATTTTCAAACTGTACAATAAGTCCATAACTTTCAAGAAGACCTGAATTTCACCGATCTCCACAAACGGGTCTTCCATCTCAATTACCATCTTCCTCGGAATATCCAAACAGGAAACGAAAACATCAATCTTTGAAAAACGAAACCTTACTTTATTCCAAGCGGAAAAAAAGTCCAAGCATCTCTTCTCAGAACTCAAAGTCACATCAAAGGATCTTTTCCTCATGTCTCTTTGCATACAAAAAATCTCGTCTTTGCCGATTCCTCCAAAACGATCCAATAAATCCAGAACATAGTCCTCATCCCAGGCTCTCTCAAGGTCTCCCTTGCAAAAAAACCGCAAGCAGTTCTTCTTCTTTGCCAAATCCATCTCCAAGACGTTAACAGTCTTTCCACAGGAACTTAAATCCAGGTCCTTTCTGCAATTCTGCAGACTGCCCCCTGCAGCTATGTGCAGTGACAGAAGGGGTGATCACTTCTCGTTGCCCCGGGACTAATCCGTTCCCCCAATAGCAGCAGAAGATTCAACTACGGCTATAAACCGCAGCCTGCACTCCAGGCCGAGGGTCTGGGTACCCGGGGCACCTCCGGCCAAGCTCTCGTGTATCCCTACACTTGATCTTGGCCAAAAGGCAGAGAAGCGATCCCTGGGTTACAGCAACAGCATATGAGACAGGGAAAACTATTGCTGTAACAAAGAGAGTTTCTCAATGCAATATATCTATCTTTAAACGGGTACCCTTTTTCATTAGGGAGAGCTCCTGATGCACCAAGGGGAGCCCCAATTCTGTGAAAAACATGCTTGTGCATGGCAAGCTACACAATGCTACTATGGATTTCTGGGAAAGATATGCAAATTAGCTTCCATAAGCCTATGGCAGAAGATGTTAATTTGCATATCATCATTCTAGAAACCAAAAATAATGGATTGTTGCCTACATTAGTAATAACAAGTATGTTTTGAGTGAGAGTGAAAGCTAGAGCGAGAGCATATGAGACAGAGAAAACTATTGCTGTAACAAAGAGTTTCTCAATCCAATATAACTATCTTTAAACGGGTACCCTTTTTTATTAAGGAGAGCTCCTGATGCACCAAGGGGAGCCCTAATTCTGCGAAATACATGCTTGTGCATGGCAAGCTACACAATGCTACTATGGATTTCTGGGAAAGATATGCAAATTAGCTTCCATAGGCCTATGGCAGAAGATGTTAATTTGCATATCATCATTCTAGAAACCAAAAATAATTGATTGTTGCCTACATTAGTAATAACAAGTATGTTTTGAGTGAAAGCTAGAGCGAGAGCATATGAGACAGAGAAAACTATTGCTGTAACAATTAGAGTTTCTCAATCCAATATATCTATCTTTAAACGGGTGCCTTTTTTCATTAAGGAGAGCTCCTGATGCACCAAGGGGAGCCCTAATTCTGCAAAATACATGCTTGTGCATGGCAAGCTACACAATGCTACTATGGATTTCTGGGAAAGATATGCAAATTAGCTTCCATAAGCCTATGGCAGAAGATGTTAATTTGCATATCATCATTCTAGAAACCAATAATAATGGATTGTTGCCTACATTAGTAATAACAAGTATGTTTTGAGTGAGAGGGAAATCTAGAGCGAGAGCATATGAGACAGAGAAAACTATTGCTGTAACAAAAAGAGTTTCTCAACCCAAAATATCTCTCCTTTTCATTAAGGAGAGCTCCTGATGCACCAAGGGGAGCCCTAATTCTGAAAAATACATGCTTGTGCATGGCAAGCTACACAATGCTACTATGGATTTCTGGGAAAGATATGCAAATTAGCTTCCATAAGCCTATGGCAGATGATTTTTTTATTTTTTTTTTCCTCAGTAAATAGACATCAAATCTTCAAATCAGTCCACTTCACAGTGACTCAAACCTATTGATGTCTATAAAACATCACAGGAACCTAACTACCACTATAAAGAAAAATAGTTAAGATTTACTCACGTACACCTTCCAAGAGGATACCTTCCATACCTTCTCAGCTTCAAGTTCTCCAATCCTTTTTTTATCAAACAAAAAAACCGTAAAAATCCTGGATAAAAATACTTTAGAACATTCTTTTGGAGATAAAATCACATTTTTAAAAACCACAAGGTTTCTAATGTCCCACAAAACTTCTTTAAAAACTGAGAATAATATCCAACAGACTCGTGAGCTTGATAACATTCTAAAATCTTGACCAATAAAAACATTTTCATAGCTAAAATTCCTCCAACCCGTAAGTGCAATAAAAAACTCCTTTAAAATATAAAAAACTTTTTGAACGTAAAAACAGTCCCAAATCACATGATTAATATCTTCGATGCCTCCACAACCTTCCCTAGGGCATCTCTCTCTCACTCTCAGTCCTCTAGAATTCAAAAAGGATCTGGTTGGGAGGCACCCATGAAAACAGAGCCATGCAACATCCTTTTGTTTATTTGAAAGACCTAAAACGTTAAAAAATTTCCATACTGTTGCTGCCTGTGTGGTATTACAGAATGGAACATCACATTGTATTTCATTTTTCCTACCAGCTTTAATAATCTCACTTTTCTCAGTCTTATTTAGTGTGCTTAAACCGTATTGATCATAAAAAGTCCTGAGTACAACATAAAACCTTGGAATCACAAACGCCCTTGGTTTACTCAGTTTTTTCACACCAGCTCCACTTTATGAACATCCATCCTGCTAGATACCTACACATAGCAGCAGTTCGACCATTGCACTTTAAAATTTTAAAAATCAATAAAAAATAATGCATCCGAATAAAAAATTCTATATTAGGAAAGTCATACCCACCAAGCTCAGCCTTACTCATCACCATCGTCCTTCTTACCTTCTCCATCTTAGATCCCCAAAAAAACACAAACAGTCTTCTCGTCATCCTTCTGAGCCACAGCTTCCCCGGTGTTAAAATAATTGATGTATATAAAAGGAGAGGTAAAATTACAGATTTAATTATTAAAATTTTTCCTTTTAGAGATAAACGCCTAAGCTTCCAAAAGTTCAACTTCTTTTCCACCTTCTTTTCTAATGCTGCATGGCTCTTAATATTATTATCCTTTTCAAAAACTATGCCCAATATTTCTGCATCCTCTTTTTCCGGTATTCCATCAACTTTGACATCCATCTGTTTCCCGTAATTCACCAACTGACATTTGCTCCAATTAACACTCATGCCTGCCATGCTGCAAAAAATCCTTATGTGCAAATTAATTCTGTTCAGGTCCACTTGGCTTTGGCAGGCAAACACAGCATCATCCATATATCCGAAAGCCTTAACCTTCTTCCCTGAATCTCCGGGTATAAAAAAACCACTAATACACTTGTCTTCTTGGATAGATTTTAAAAGCGGTTCCATCGCACAAATAAAAAGAATTGGGGAGAGAGGGCATCCCTGTCTAACTCCAGACTGGAACAGCACAGACCTGGTATTCACCCACCATATAGGAGATAACATCACTGAGTCTACTAGCAATAATTTTGGCTATGATTTTATAATCACTGTTAAGTAAGGTTATAGGGCGCCAATTTTTAATATCTTTCTCATCACCTTTCTTATGAATCAGAGTAACGATGCCCTTCTTCATTGAAGAGGAAATAAAACCATTATTAAAAGCAAACTGTATCACCCGACTCACTTCTTTCCCTATAATATCCCAATAAAAACAATAAAATTCTGCAGGAAGGCCATCGCTGCCGGGAGTCTTTCCCTTGGCCATCCTCTCCACAGCATTTCTGACCTCCTCCTCATTAATATCTTCAATCAAAAAAGCTTTTTTTTCCCTTGGGATATCATCAGATAAAACCTCACAATAATCTTTAATTTCAACATCTGAAGCCTGACTCACGTTATTAAAAAGTTCCTTAATAAAAACCACAAATATTTTTAATCATTGCTTCACCAACCACTTCACCGTCAGAAGTTAAAACCGACTTAAAAACACCTTTAGCTTTAAAACTCTTTTTAAAAAAATCCCTAGAACATTTCTCATCCTCTTCCAAATGCTGTACTTTTGCTTTATACACAATATTTTTTCCTTTTTCCATCAGTTCTATTTTCCTCTCCTCTTTTATTTCCTTAATCTCATTATCCACCTCCAAACCACAATTCCTCAGCTTATACAGTGCTTCAAGTCTAGAAATTAACAATTCTTCTTTCCTCTTCCTTTCTTGCGCCCTATTAACACAAATACGTTTAAAAAACAAAACAAACCTCACCTTAGCCCAATCCCACCAATCCAATATACATAAAAAGCACTCCTGCTGCCTGACGCAATATAAAAACATTTCTCTAAAAGCCTCTTTCACTTCCACTTCTTGCAGCAAGCTGGTGTTGAGTTTCCAATAACCTCTACCAAAGGACACAGAACCCTCAACACATATCTCAGCAGTCACAATTTTATGATCTGAGAAGCTGGTCATCATGTGGTCACATCTGGTCACTTCCATCCCTTCAGAGACCAATATATAGTCAATTCTTGACTTGGACCGCCCACTATCCGCAACATATGTAAATCTTGCCTCCCCATCAACCATCAGTCCAGCATCTCTGAAATGCAAGTCTTTCACCATTTCATTTAACAATGTAGAAGTCACATCAGTCTTCACTTCTGAAGTACTTTTTCTGTCCTGTTGGGTTCTTATACAATTAAGATCGCCTAAAATAATAGTAAAATCTCTGCCAGGCATAAAAAGTTTAAGAGCTTTTAAAAAAGACACACGTTCCTGTTTATCAGCTGGCGCATAAACACTAAAAACTCTAAAACGTTGCCCTAAAAACTCCAAACTTAAAAGAATACACCGCCCAGGCACCACAACTTTAAAATCTAAAACATTAATACTATTATTTTTAATTAAAATTCCAACACCTTCATTCTTGTTGTCTGTACATGGCGACCAAAAGGATTGACCAAAAGCCCATTCAGATTGATGAGGTACAGATCTAATCATACACTCCTGTAGACAAATTATATCTGCTGTGACATTCACCAACGAGTCAAACACGGCTGCCCTCCTAGTGCTAGAACCAATACCTCGCACATTGAGAGAAGCAACCACCAAGCTCATTAGTAAAACATAAAAATTACACACAGCCATGATACTACTTGAAGGAAGCCTGACTCAATACTCTTCTTTCCACCAGACTTCCTATATCAGGCGATCCTGGATCAGAATCCCTGCTCTCCTGAAAGAAACCAGAAACAACAGGGTCATTCTGATTTCCAGACCAACTCCCATTCTCTCCTCTTTTACAACGCTTTGTGTCAGAAGTACAGTATTCCTCCTCCACTTCCAACTCCTCCTCACTCTTCACTCTCTGCCCAGGGGTAAGAGAAGCATCCGACTCATTCTCCACCTGGCAATCCATTTCCTCTCCTTCACCCACCACATGATCCGGGCACTCCTCACACTCACTTGCCTCACTGCTAGAGATTACTCCTCCTAGCACAGTCTGAATAGCAGCAATGGCCTCCTGGGATCTCTCCTCCTTCTTCTTTTTTTTTGTTTTATACCCCTCCCCTTTTTTTGAATTTCCCTCCAAAACAGCTTTTCCCTCCAAACTTCCACCAGCAACCTCCTCCATCTTTTCTTTTGAAAACATAACATGCTCCCCACTTCCACTTGCACTCTCCTCATCCATGCTTACAGTATTTTGCACAATTACACTTGTACCACCTTTAACTTTATCTGCATAAGAAACACCATCCCTGTTCTGTCCACCTCTACCACTTTTATCCTCCACAATATCAGCCCTGGATTGCCTGGTACTAAAATACATACATTTTTTTGCCAGATGATCACCACTTCCACACACATCACATAATTTCTTTTCCTTACACTCTTTCACATAATGACCAGATTTTCCACAGTTTCTACAAATTTCCCCCTTTTCAGGACACTCCTCTTGCAAATGCCCATATGTAAAACAACTTCTACAATTGTTCAACTGCCCTTGATAATAGCAAAAACCCCTCTCTCCACTAATAGAAAAAACAGCGGGAACCGCACAATTTTTTTTAAACCTCACAAAAAATCTTCTCTTCCCGTTCAGATATCCATGCTTATTGGTTAATCTTCTATCAAAGGTCACTTCATCACAGTATCTCGTCAAAAAAACACGCACAGTATTATCATCCACCTTAGGGTTGTACATATGCACTATAATAGCTTGTTTTACCATTTGAAATGATGGCACAATCTTCACATGTTCAAGAAAAGCCGGTCTTTTCTCCTCCTTCATCTTCACAACATCCATGTATATCCGCTGACATAATCCCTCGGAAGAAACGGTAAGATCATAAATACCTTGCCTTGCAAAATCCTGCAAAGCCAACACATCCGTTACCTTCAAATAAGGGAGTTTCTTCAAAACCTCCCCCACAATCAGGTCCAGTCCGATCGTCAGCCGAAATCCTTCTTCCACCTCCAATCTCACGGTGTCTTCGAGTCCTCGAGACATTTTGAATTATGTAGGCTCACTGAAGCACTCACCCACGATCGCACTCGAACGATATCCCAGGGCCCCCCGCAAGGAGGACCCCGAATACTCCCTCTGACCACGACCAAGCCGAGAAAACCCCAACCTGATCGTAGCCAAAAGGCCGAGAAGCGATCCCTGGGTCACAGCAATAGCATCTTTTCATTAAGGAGAGCTCCTGATGCACCAAGGGGAGCCCTAATTCTGAAAAATACATGCTTGTGCATGGCAAGCTACACAATGCTACTATGGATTTCTGGGAAAGATATGCAAATTAGCTTCCATAAGCCTATGGCAGATGATGTCAATTTGCATATCATCATTCTAGAAACCAAAAATAATTGATTGTTGCCTACATTAGTAATAACAAGTATGTTTTGAGTGAGAGTTAAAGCTAGAGCGAGAGCATATGAGACAGAGAAAACTATTGCTATAACAATTAGAGTTTCTCAATCCAATATATCTATCTTTAAATGGGTACCCTTTTTCATTAAAAAGAGCTCCTGATGCACCAAAGGGAGCCCCAATTCTGAAAATACATGCTTGTGCATGGCAAGCTACACAATGCTACTATGGATTTCTGGGAAAGATATGCAAATTAGCTTCCATAAGCCTATAGAAGTATATGTTAATTTGCATATTATCATTCCAGAAATCAATAATAATGGATTGTTGCCTACATTAGTAATAACAAGTATGTTTTGAGTTAGAGTGAAAGCTAAAGCGAGAGCATATGAGACAGAGAAAACTATTGCTGTAACAAAGAGAGTTTCTCAATGCAATATATCTATCTTTAAATGTGTACCCTTTTTCATTAAGGAGAGCTCCTGATGCACCAAGGGAGCCCCAATTCTGCGAAATACATGCTTGTGCATGGCAAGCTACACAATGCTACTATGGATTTCTAGGAAAGATATGCAAATTAGCTTCCATAAGCCTATGACAGAAGATGTTAATTTGCATATCATCATTCTAGAAACCAAAAATAATGGATTGTTGCCTACATTTGTAATAACAAGCATGTTTTGAGTGAGAGTGAAAGCTAGAGCGAGAGCATATGAGACAGAGAAAACTTTTGCTGTAACAAAGAATGTTTCTGAATCCAATATATCTATCTTTAAACGGGTACCCTTTTTCATTAAGGAGAGCTCCTGATGCACCAAGGGGAGCCCCAATTCTGGAAATTCATGCTTGTGCATGGCAAGCTACACAACAATGCTACTATGGATTTCTGAGCTAATGGTTGGCACAAATTTCAGTAATTTATTAATGGAGTGCCATTTTCTAATTGAGAATTTAGTGAGGGAATTTTTTATAGTCCTGAGATTATGATGAAATATAGGGGATTTCCATAGCATTGAGTAAAGCGTAGTTTCAGAGGATTCATATTCCAGCTCAACCCATGGTTTCTGTGGAGGATTAACTGCCCATTCCATCATACTTGATAAGATTGAGGCCTTATAATAACCTTTAAGGTCTTGAAGGCCAGTGCCTCCATTATTTTTGCTCCTTATCATTGTTTGATATGCTAATCTATTATGCTTATTATGCCAAACGAATTTTGAAAATTCTCTTTTAACCATGGAAAAAAACTTCTTCGGAAGCTCAATTGGAAGGCAAGAGAACATGTATAGAAATTTAGAGAGAATGCTCATTTTAATCAGGTTTATTTCCCCAAACCAGGAATGGAGTAATGACTCCTAGTCTTTTAATTGATTTTTAACATATTTTAGGAGTGGGGCATAATTGTGATTATATAAGTCTGATGATTGTAAGCATATATTTATACCCAGATATTTGAAATAATTATAAGCAGGTTTGAGCTCACTAATTAATTTGGCTTTTTCCCATATTTCTTTGTTGAGTGATACATTGAACATTTCTGATTTATTAAGATTGATTTTGAAACCGGATACTATATTAAAGGCGTCAAATTCTGATATTAAATTTGGGAGTGAATTAAGGGGGTCGGGTGGCAAATAACGTATCATCTGCATATGCCGCAATTTTATATTCTTTCTGTCTGGTGCATAAACCACTAATTTGGGGATTATTCCTAATTTTAATTAAAAAGGGCTCCAAAGACAAGACAAAAAGAAGGGGTGAGAGTGGACATCCCTGTCTCGTACCATTTCAAATATTAAAGTTCGCTGTTGATTTTAACTTTAGCCGTAGGTGTAGTATATAAGGCCATAATCTTGTTTACAAACTAAGAAGACAGGTTGGCATAAGCAGGAGGTGCTCAAACCCACATGCAGTTGTGCATATATATAGGGGAGCAAATCCTGCACTTGTGGCCCGTTGCTAATGGCAATCCCCAGCAAAATGCATACGGTGGAGGATGCCCGCGGCGAACCACAAGTACCACAATAGACATACTACACAAGGTAACAAGTGCGGATGTCATAATTAATATAACAATATAACAAAACAATAACAAAGACAGGTGCACTCTGCAGTCTCACTAAACCCTCAAACTGATTTTAAAATTGAGAGATTAGTCAACATGTCCTACGGTGTAGAACATGTCTAAGCCCGGGGCACCACGCCAAGGTTTCTCAAGTAGCCTGGGACCTAACACTCTCCTACCTGAGCCGTATGGGCAATACCAGGAGCCAGTGGGCAAATTACAGGAGCATAAGGCCGACTCACAAACAGCTCACCAGTTACCTCCAGCATGTAGCCATGCTTGCAATGGGAGGAGGGAGGAGTCTGCGAGTCCCACTCAAGACTGGCTGATATGTCCCAGGCCTCACAGGTGCACCCAAATGTGGCCTGTAGATGGAAAACAGGCACATTTAAATTGGAGTTTATACACCTCCAGGAATCTATATATACAAACTAAGAAGACAGGTTGGCATAAGCAGGAGGTGCTCAAACCCACATGCAGTTGTGCATATATATAGGGGAGCAAATCCTGCACTTGTGGCCCGTTGCTAATGGCAATCCCCAGCAAAATGCATACGGTGGAGGATGCCCGCGGCGAACCACAAGTACCACAATAGACATCCGTAGGACATGTTGACTAATCTCTCAATTTTAAAATCAGTTTGAGGGTTTAGTGAGACTGCAGAGTGCACCTGTCTTTGTTATTGTTTTGTTATATTGTCATAATCTTGTTTACAAAAGGCTTGGGAAAATTCAATTTCTCAAGGACTGCTTTGAGGTAAGGCCAGCTTAATCTATCGAAGGCTTTCTCTGCATCGGAGGCGACCAGTAAGAGTGGAATCTTCTTGATATGTGCATATTGAATCATTTGTAGCACTTTAATTGTATTATCTTTTGCCTCTCTTTTGGGTATAAAACCCGCCTGGTCGTCTCCGATCAGAGAGCCCATAAGATCTCGAAGTCTCAACGCAAGAAGTTTTGCTAAGAGTTTCAGATCGTTATTTAATAGAGAAATTGGTCTATAGTTTATGCATTAAGATTTGTCCTTACCCTCTTTAGGGATTACTGTAATATGTGCAGATAATGATTCAGTCCTAAAAGGGACATCTGATGATATCTTATTGAAGTAGTTCATTAGGTGAGGAGCTAATATGTCTTTGAATTTTTTGTAATAATTAGCTGAAAACCCATCTGGGCCGGGACTTTTACCACTTGGTAAACTATTTATTGCGTTTATAATCTCCTTCACGGTGAAGGGGGCATTCAATGACTCTGATTGGTCTTGGGACAGTTTGGGTACTTCAATATTGTTTAGATAGTACTCAATGCTAGAAGTCTGGACATTATCCTTTTCTGCTGGCTGAAGGTTATATTACTTACTATAAAATTCTTGGAATGCTCTCGCTATGTCTTTAGTTTGACTGACCTCCTTGTTGTTCGCTGTTTTAATTTTTGATATATTTTTGGAAGCTATATCTTTTTGGGCTAATTTTGCAAGATCTTTGTCGCATTTATTGGCATACAAATAGTGACTGAAATTAGCCATATAAAGATATCTCTGAAATTTAGAGTCTAATATTTCTTTAACTTTTAACCTATGTTGGGACAATTTTAATTCAACTTTTTTGCATAAAGAAGCCTTATGTAGGTTTTCCAGTTTTTTTAAATCTTATTTAAAGTTTCCTCTAAGTCTTTATTTTGGGCTCTTTTTTCTTTGGCACCTATTTGCATTAAAATGCCCCTAATGACGGGTTTATGAGCTTCCCACACCAAGGGATTACACTCACTATCTTCTAAATTTTCCTTAAAGTAATTGTTTAAGTGGGTATTGATAAGTTCTACATTTTCCTCTTTTGCTAGTAAACTCTCGTTCAATATCCAGGTGTAAGGTTTTGCCTTGGGTGAACAGAATTGGAACTGGACATAGAGGGGAGCATGGTCGGAAAGGAGTCTAGAGCCGTATTCTGACAATAATACACTCCCTAGTTCTCTCTGTGTAGTAAATATATAATCAATCCTAGAGTACGAGTTGTGTACAATGAAAAGGAATTTTCCTGCTTCTCCAGGAGCAGGCTTTTTATTGTTTTAAGTTTTTTGTAGGAAATGCAAGATTTGCCTCGTGATGTGTCTATGCCCGGCTCAAGGGCTATATTAAAGTCTCCACCGAGAACCAAAGTTCCCTCCATGAGAGGTCCCAATCTACTCAACTCAAATTTAAAGAAAGCTATCTGCTTATCATTTGGCGCATAAACATTCGCAAAAGTAAATATTTGTTCACCAATTTTACCTTTGAGAAATATATATCTGCCTTCAGGGTCAACAGATACATCAGACTTAATGAAAGGGAGATTTCTGCTTATAAGTATAGCTACTCCTTTCCGTCTCTGAGATGGGGTGCAGGCATTGTACCACTGATTATAGAAACTATATTTAGTTATGGGGGTGGAATTCTTTATAAAATGTGTCTCCTGAATAAATAATAAGTACATTTTTTGTTTTTTGAAAATCTGGCCATTTTTAGTGGGAACATTTAAACCATTAGCATTGTAGGTCGCGCATTTGAAAACAACCATTACTTGTTAAAAGAACATAATTAACCTTTTTCACAGTCTGACTGGTAGTGTAATGTATCATCAAAATTGGTAACAAACGGTACGCCTCCTGAATAGAGTAAAGTACCAAAGGGGGGGAAAGTAACAGCGTCTAATCCATAGGTGAAAAGAATAACCTCTTGGATCAGAGTTTAGAACACACATCAAGGTGGTAATGGATGGGTGTTTCTGTGAGGGGGGGTAATAACTATGTTAAGTAACAATTAACACAGCTTAACAAGCTATAACGATATATAATGAGACTAGGGAGTGATCAGAACGGATCAAAACCTAGTGTGGAAGAGGAAAGCTCCTGATTACATCAAAAAGGAGCCAATGACCATGACGGTCAAGATATCAAGTATCAAATAATGCAACTATGTCAAATGACACAAATACTGAAGTAAAACAACACATGATGAATAACAAAGTATAAACTTATCAAAGGATATATAGCTTTTTCATCCTGGTGTGAAACCTCTTTGGTTTTTGCGTGGAGCCCTTGGGAAGGGAGAATCTTGAGGATCGCTCCTTCTTTGTTTCGGGGTAGTAATAGTTTCCCATTTGTTTTCCTTTGGCAGGCTAGGAACGGACTCAGCAGGGTCATCATTAACCACCTCCCGTCCGCCCATAGACTATAAACATCCGGGAGGTGGTTCTCTATTTCTGAACGGACGTTCCAGAACGTCCGTTCAGAAAGTGCAGCTGCACGCTAAACGTGCAGCTGCTGATCGGGTTGCCCTGCTGTCAGTGACAGCAGGGCAACCCAGAGAGAAGGCAGGGACAGTTCCCAGGTGTCCCTGCCTTCTAGATCGCTGCATACACAGCGCTCGCCGAGCGCTGTGTATGCAGAGCAGGAAGCGCTATGCGCTTCCTGTTCCGGACCGGCAGTCATGTGACCGCCGGGACCGGAGAGTGCAGGAGCAGTGTGAGGTCTTTCACAGACCTCGATCAGCCCTGCTTTGAGGCTGTACAGCGCAGAATTATGCTGTACAGCCTCTCTGGGGGGTGCATTTCTTCTGTAACTGGGGCTACTATGTCAGCCCCAGTTACAGGAGAAATCAACAGTACAAAAAAAAAAGAAAAAGTGAAGTAAATGTCCTCCAGAGGTCTTGTATGACCTTATGGGTGACGAAAAGTGTAAAATAAATTCCCCAAGTAAGAAATAATTTTTTTTTTTTTAAAATAGAAAAAATAAAATAAAATAGACATATTTGGTATTGCCGCATCTGTAAAAACCAGCTCTATAAAAATATCACATGACATAACCCCTGGGGTGAACACCGTAAAAAACAAAACAAAAAAAAAACGGTGTCAAAACAAGCAATTTTTGTCACCTTACACCACAAAAGGTGCAACACCAAATGATCAAAAACGCGTATGTGCCACAAAATGGTACCAATAAAACCGTCACCTCATCCCGCAAAAAATGAGCCCCTACATAAGAAAATCTCTCAAAAAATAAAAAAACTATAGCTCTTAGAACATGGAGACACTAAAACATCATTTTTTTTGTTTCAAAAATGCTATTATTGTGTTAAAGTGAAACAAATAAAAAAAAGTATACATATTAGATATTGCCGCGTCCGTAAAAAACAGCTCTATAAAAATATCACATGACCTAACCCCTCGGGTGAACACCGTAAAAAAAAAAAAACTGTGTCAAAACAAGCAATTTTTGTCACCTTACATCACAAAAGGTGCAACACCAAATGATCAAAAATGCGTATGTCCCACAAAATGGTACCAATAAAACCGTCACCTCATCCCGCAAAAAATGAGCCCCTACATAAGAAAATCTCTCACAAAATAAAAAAACTATAGTTCTTAGAACATGGAGACACTAAAACATCATTTTTTTGGTTTCAAAAATGCTATTATTGTATTAAAGTGAAACAAATAAAAAAAGTATACATATTAGGTATCGCCACGTCCGTAACAATCTGCTCTATAAAAATGTCACTTGACTGAACCCCTCAGGTGAACGCTGTAAAAATAACTAAATAGAAACTGTGCTAAAACAACCAATTTTTTGGTCATCTTGCCCCATAAAGTGTTATAATGAATGATCAAAAAATCATATGTACCCAAAATTAGTAGCAATTAAACTGGCACCTTATCCCCTAGTTTTCAAAATGGGATCACTTCTTGGGAGTTTCTACTGTAAGGGTGCATCAGGGGCTTCAAATGGGACATGGCATCTAAAAACCATGTGGAGTTCCTTTTCTTCTGTGCCCTGCCGTGTGCCCATACAGCAGTTTATGACCACATGTGGGTTGTTTCTGTAAACCGCAGAATCTGGGTAATAAATATTGAGTTTTGTTTGGCTGTTAACCATCGATGTGTTAAAGAAAAAAATTGATAAAAATGGAAAATCTGCCAAAAAAGTGAAATTGAAAAATTTGATCTCCATTTTCCTTTAATTCTTGTGGAATGTCTAAAGGGTTAACAAAGTTTGTAAAATCGGTTTTGAATACCTTGAGGGGTGTAGTTTCTACAATGGGGTCATTTATGGGGGTATCTACTATGTAGGCCCTACAAAGTGACTTCAGACCTGAACTGGTCCTTAAAAAGTGGGTTTTGGCAATTTCTTAAAAATTTTAAGAATTGCTTCTAAACTTCTAAGCCTTCTAACGTCCTAAAAAAATAAAATGACATTTCCAAAATGATGCCAACATAAAATAGACATATGGGGAATGTTAAGTAATAAATATTTTCTGAGGTATCACTTTCTGTTTTAAAAGCAGAGAAATTGAAATTTAGAAAATTGCGAATTTTTCCAAATTTTTTGTAAATTTGGGATTTTATCATAAATAAAGGTGAAATATTTTGACTCAAATTTATGACTGTCATGAAGTACAATGTGTCACGAGAAAACAATCTCTGAATGACTTGGATAAGTAAAGGCGTTCCAAAGTTATTACCACATAAAGTGAGATATGTCAGTTTTGCAAAATTAGGCCTGGTCAGGAAGGGGGCAAATGGCCCAGATGGCAAGTGGTTAAGCCATTCTGGTATGTCTAGTTCTCCTAGGTTCAGTTTCCGAATGGCTGTTGTAAGGTCCTCAGGCATTTTGACAATATAGGGTCTGCTGTTGTAAGTGGCTAAAAGACCGAATGGGTATAGCCATCTATATTTAATATTCCTGTCCCTTAGGGCTCTGGTGAATGGAGCAAGCTGCCTCCTTTTGTCTAGTGTGAATTTAGAAATGTCTTGAAAGATAGTTATCTCTCCACCATCATATTCAATTTTCTTTGCTGTTCTGGCTTTTTTTAAGATCTCTTCTTTTAAGCTGAAACTTAGAAAGTAACATAGGATGTCTCTGGATATGTCAGCGGTAGCTCCCCTTGGACGAAAGACCCTATGAGCCCTTTCACTACCTAAACTTTGTGAATCTTCTTTCCCCAAGAGTTCTAAGAATAATGTATTCAGTACTGAGAAAATGTCTTTATCCTCAACCGACTCAGGCATTCCTTTAATTCTAAGATTATTGCGCCTGGATCTGTTCTCCAGATCATCTAAGAGTAGGTGGAGATCTTGCAATTCTTTTTGTTGGGCTACAACCTTGTTTTCTAAGAATGTAGAATGTGAGATGATTTTTTCTGTAGTTTCTTCTACTGAATTAATTCTAGAAAACATCTGTCTCATGTCAGCTTTAATTTCCGTTAATTCTGACTTAAGAGTATCAGAGAGTTCCCGAAACATACCTTTCATGCTTTCTGAAGTAGGAAGTGTCTTAATGTACGATCTCAGGTCGTCTTGTTCTTGGTCTTGGACTGAGTCGTCGTCCTCAACATCAGAGCCGGCGTCGCTTTTAGTGTAGTACTTGCTTGCTCCTCTACTTGCAGTTGAGCTAAGTTCGGCTGGGAACGTACTTGATTTCTGTCCCTTGTTCATTTCAGAATGTTTCTTGGTGGTCTTGCTTGGTCTGCTTTCTTCGGTCAGGCCTCTTGATTTCCCCATGGTGACTGAGATGGGCTGCAACTAGAGAACAGTCTAAAGAGAGATGCAATTAGTATGGATCCGAAGGGATAAATATTCTGTTAACCAATGAAGGTTGAGATAGGAGGCAGCTTGTTAGCTTAATGTTTGGTCATAGTTGTTGGTTATATTTCTGTGATCATGGCTCCTGTTTCAACATTGATGTTCGTTTCACATTGTCTTCTGAGGATATATTTTAATCTTTGTATAATAGGTATCTAGAATGCTGCAGTGGGTGCCGCTACCTGTTACTTCAGGGTTTCCTGGCTGTTAAATAGCAATGTCTCATGAAGGGTTAAGAGGGAAGTGTAGAGAGCCCATACACTTGTATGCTTCCAATTTTGCACTTAATTAATTCAACAGCTATATGAATATCCAGCTGTCAGCTTCCATAGGGCTAGAATCATGCAGGATCTGTCTGCTCGATTTTCCACTTTAATTAATCGATTATAAGCAGTGCTGCGATTTTATTTCAAATTATTTTCTGATTATTTTAGAATTATTTTAGAATTATTTTAGAATTATTTTAGAATTATTTTCGGATTATTTTCAGATTATTTTCGATTTATTTTCGAAATTAGGGGCGGAGCTTAATCAGGACTTCAGGATACGTCTCCCGATGATTTAATATGATCGAATCAAAGGAGCGATTATTAGCCCCACTAGTGTGCCTTGCAGTAGATACTCTCCCGGTTTTGCCTGCGCCAGCGCTTGATTCAGTTCACGCCGGCAGACGGATGTCACAGGGGCAGTGGGACGGCTCTGTTTTTTTTAGCCGGCTTCAACACCGGCCGGAACTACTTGTTTTCACAGGCCCCCGATCTTAGCCTGGTTCCTGCAGAGTCACACACTGACCTTTTATGTATCGGGGTTTTCTTCTTGGTAATCGCTGGTCCAAGATCTGTACCAGTCGCGATTAGTCTGCAGAGCCCTGCAGACTTAGAGAATCGGCACTTGAAGAAGCTGCACTATTTTTCCTATGTCGGGTTCAGCTCCCGGCCGGGAGCGCTTAAAGCAGTATCAGCTCCAATACAGGCCACAAGGTTTATAGCGATGTTCTTGCTATTAAAGTTGATAAATGAGCATAAAAAGGGTGCCTGGTAGCAGCCCCAGTCGTTTCTGCCCAAAATGTCACAAATTTAGCAATTGAAAGCAGTCAATTTCAGCAAAAATGAGATTATGGAGCAGGAGCTCATCCACCATGCGTCCGTTCAGCTCCCCAGCTGGCTCCGCCCCCCCCCACACACACACACTGTTTTCTGACTTAGCACACTGTTGGCTACAGAACGCCACAGATTATAGACACTATAGAGGGCCCAGAAGCATTGGAATCTGCAATACAATCTTATCTGATGTAGTACAGCATTGTATACAGAACACCGCAGATTCTAGACACTCTATTAGGCCCAGATTACTGGAATCTGCCATACAGACATGGTTTTCCAATGTATTACACTATGAACTACAGAACGCCACAGATTATAGACACTATATAAGGCCCAGAGCTTTGGAATCTGTAATATAGGCACAGTTTTCTGTTGCAGTACAGTTTTGGTAACAGAACACCACAGATCAGGCCCAGTTTATTGGAATCTGCAATACACACACTGTTTTCTGATTTAGCACACTGTTGGCTACAGAACGCCACAGATTATAGACACTATAGAGGGCCCAGAAGCATTGGAATCTGCAATACAATCTTTTTTGATGTAGTACAGCATGGTATACAGAACACCACAGATTCTAGACACTCTATTAGGCCCAGATTACTGGAATCTGCCATACAGACATGGTTTTCCGATGTATTAGACTATGAACTACAGAACGCCACAGATTATAGACACTATAGAGGGCGCAGAAGCATTGGAATCTGCAAAACAATCTTTTCTGATGTAGTACAGCATTGTATACAGAACACCGCAGATTCTAGACACTCTATTAGGCCCAGATTACTGGAATCTGCCATACAGACATGGTTTTCCGATGTATTACACTATGAACTACAGAACGCCACAGATTATAGACACTATAGAGGGCCCAGAAGCATTGGAATCTGCAATACAATTTTTTCTGATGTAGTACAGCATTGTATACAGAACACCGCAGATTCTAGACACTCTATTAGGCCCATATTACTGGAATCTGCCATACAGACATGGTTTTCCGATGTATTACACTATGAACTACAGAACGCCACAGATTATAGACACTATATAAGGCCCAGAGCTTTGGAATCTGTAATATAGGCACAGTTTTCTGTTGCAGTACAGTATTGGTAACAGAACACCACAGATCAGGCCCAGTTTATTGGAATCTGCAATACACACACTGTTTTCTGACTTAGCACACTGTTGGCTACAGAACGCCACAGATTATAGACACTATAGAGGGCCCAGAAGCATTGGAATCTGCAATACAATCTTTTCTAATGTAGTACAGCATTGTATACAGAACACCGCAGATTCTAGACACTCTATTAGGCCCAGATTACTGGAATCTGCCATACAGACATGGTTTTCCGATATATTACACTATGAACTACAGAACGCCACAGATTATAGACACTATAGAGGGCCCAGAAGCATTGGAATCTGCAATACAATCTTTTCTGATGTAGTACAGCATTGTATACAGAACACCGCAGATTCTAGACACTCTATTAGGCCCAGATTACTGGAATCTGCCATACAGACATGGTTTTCCGATGTATTACACTATGAACTACAGAACGCTACAGATTATAGACACTATATAAGGCCCAGAGCTTTGGAATCTGTAATATAGGCACAGTTTTCTGTTGCAGTACAGTATTGGTAACAGAACACCACAGATCAGGCCCAGTTTATTGGAATCTGCAATACACACACTGTTTTCTGACTTAGCACACTGTTGGCTACAGAACGCCACAGATTATAGACACTATAGAGGGCCCAAAAGCATTGGAATCTGCAATACAATCTTTTCTGATGTAGTACAGCATTGTATACAGAACACCACAGATTCTAGACACTCTATTAGGCCCAGATTACTGGAATCTGCCATACAGACATGTTTTCCGATGTATTACACTATGAACTACAGAACGCCACAGATTATAGACACTATAGAGGGCCCAGAAGCATTGGAATCTGCAATACAATCTTTTCTGATGTAGTACAGCATTGTATACAGAACACCGCAGATTCTAGACACTCTATTAGGCCCAGATTACTGGAATCTGCCATAAAGACATGGTTTTCCGATGTATTACACTATGAACTACAAAACGCCACAGATTATAGACACTATAGAGGGCCCAGAAGCATTGGAATCTGCAATACAATCTTTTCTGATGTAGTACAGCATTGTATACAGAACACCACAGATTCTAGAAACTCTATTAGGCCCAGATTACTGGAATCTGCCATACAGACATGGTTTTCCGATGTATTACACTATGAACTACAGAACGCCACAGATTATAGACACTATAGAGGGCCCAGAAGCATTGGAATCTGCAATACAATCTTTTCTGATGTAGTACAGCATTGTATACAGAACACCGCAGATTCTAGACACTCTATTAGGCCCAGATTACTGGAATCTGCCATACAGACATGGTTTTCCGATGTATTACACTATGAACTACAGAACGCCACAGATTATAGACACTATAGAGGGCCCAGAAGCATTGGAATCAGCAATACAATCTTTTCTGATGTAGTTCAGCATTGTATACAGAACACCGAATATTCTAGACACTCTATTAGGCCCAGATTACTGGAATCTGCCATACAGACATGTTTTTTTCCGATGTATTACACTATGAACTACAGAACGCCACAGATTATAGACACTATAGAGGGCCCAGAAGCATTGGAATCTGCAATACAATCTTTTCTGATGTAGTACAGCATTGTATACAGAACACCGCAGATTCTAGACACTCTATTAGGTCCAGATTACTGGAATCTGACATACATAGATGGTTTTCCGATGTATTACACTATGAACTAAAGAACGCCACAGATTATAGACACTATATAAGGCCCAGAGCTTTGGAATCTGTAATATAGGCACAGTTTTCTGTTGCAGTACAGTATTGGTAACAGAACACCACAGATCAGGCCCAGTTTATTGGAATCTGCAATACACACACTTTTTTCTGATTTAGCACACTGTTGGCTACAGAACGCCACAGATTATAGACACTATAGAGGGCCCAGAAGCATTGGAATCTGCAATACAATCTTTTCTGATGTAGTACAGCATGGTATACAGAACACCACAGATTCTAGACACTCTATTAGGCCCAGATTACTGGAATCTGCCATACAGGCATGGTTTTTCGATGTATTACACTATGAACTACAGAACGCCACAGATTATAGACACTATAGAGGGCCCAGAAGCATTTGAATCTGCAATACAATCTTTTCTGATGTAGTACAGCATTGTATACAGAACACCGCAGATTCTAGACACTCTATTAGGCCCAGATTACTGGAATCTGCCATACAGACATGGTTTTCCGATGTATTACACTATGAACTACAGAACGCCACAGATTATAGACACTATAGAGGGCCCAGAAGCATTGGAATCTGCAATACAATTTTTTCTGATGTAGTACAGCATTGTATACAGAACACCGCAGATTCTAGACACTCTATTAGGCCCATATTACTGGAATCTGCCATACAGACATGGTTTTCCGATGTATTACACTATGAACTACAGAACGCCACAGATTATAGACACTATATAAGGCCCAGAGCTTTGGAATCTGTAATATAGGCACAGTTTTCTGTTGCAGTACAGTATTGGTAACAGAACACCACAGATCAGGCCCAGTTTATTGGAATCTGCAATACACACACTGTTTTCTGACTTAGCACACTGTTGGCTACAGAACGCCACAGATTATAGACACTATAGAGGGCCCAGAAGCATTGGAATCTGCAATACAATCTTTTCTAATGTAGTACAGCATTGTATACAGAACACCGCAGATTCTAGACACTCTATTAGGCCCAGATTACTGGAATCTGCCATACAGACATGGTTTTCCGATGTATTAGACTATGAACTACAGAACGCCACAGATTATAGACACTATAGAGGGCCCAGAAGCATTGGAATCTGCAATACAATCTTTTCTGATGTAGTACAGCATTGTATACAGAACACCGCAGATTCTAGACACTCTATTAGGCCCAGATTACTGGAATCTGCCATACAGACATGGTTTTCCGATGTATTACACTATGAACTACAGAACGCTACAGATTATAGACACTATATAAGGCCCAGAGCTTTGGAATCTGTAATATAGGCACAGTTTTCTGTTGCAGTACAGTATTGGTAACAGAACACCACAGATCAGGCCCAGTTTATTGGAATCTGCAATACACACACTGTTTTCTGACTTAGCACACTGTTGGCTACAGAACGCCACAGATTATAGACACTATAGAGGGCCCAAAAGCATTGGAATCTGCAATACAATCTTTTCTGATGTAGTACAGCATTGTATACAGAACACCACAGATTCTAGACACTCTATTAGGCCCAGATTACTGGAATCTGCCATACAGACATGTTTTCCGATGTATTACACTATGAACTACAGAACGCCACAGATTATAGACACTATAGAGGGCCCAGAAGCATTGGAATCTGCAATACAATCTTTTCTGATGTAGTACAGCATTGTATACAGAACACCGCAGATTCTAGACACTCTATTAGGCCCAGATTACTGGAATCTGCCATAAAGACCTGGTTTTCCGATGTATTACACTATGAACTACAAAACGCCACAGATTATAGACACTATAGAGGGCCCAGAAGCATTGGAATCTGCAATACAATCTTTTCTGATGTAGTACAGCATGGTATACAGAACACCACAGATTCTAGAAACTCTATTAGGCCCAGATTACTGGAATCTGCCATACAGACATGGTTTTCCGATGTATTACACTATGAACTACAGAACGCCACAGATTATAGACACTATAGAGGGCCCAGAAGCATTGGAATCTGCAATACAATCTTTTCTGATGTAGTACAGCATTGTATACAGAACACCGCAGATTCTAGACACTCTATTAGGCCCAGATTACTGGAATCTGCCATACAGACATGGTTTTCCGATGTATTACACTATGAACTACAGAACGCCACAGATTATAGACACTATAGAGGGCCCAGAAGCATTGGAATCTGCAATACAATCTTTTCTGATGTAGTTCAGCATTGTATACAGAACAACGCAGATTCTAGACACTCTATTAGGCCCAGATTACTGGAATCTGCCATACAGACATGATTTTCCGATGTATTACACTATGAACTACAGAACGCCACAGATTATAGACACTATAGAGGGCCCAGAAGCATTGGAATCTGCAATACAATCTTTTCTGATGTAGTACAGCATTGTATACAGAACACCGCAGATTCTAGACACTCTATTAGGTCCAGATTACTGGAATCTGACATACATAGATGGTTTTCCGATGTATTACACTATGAACTAAAGAACGCCACAGATTATAGACACTATATAAGGCCCAGAGCTTTGGAATCTGTAATATAGGCACAGTTTTCTGTTGCAGTACAGTATTGGTAACAGAACACCACAGATCAGGCCCAGTTTATTGGAATCTGCAATGCACACATTGTTTTCTGACTTAGCACACTGTTGGCTACAGAACGCCACAGATTATAGACACTATAGAGGGCCCAGAAGCATTGGAATCTGCAATACAATCTTTTCTGATGTAGTATAGCATTGTATACAGAACACCGCCGATTCTAGACACTCTATTAGGCCCAGATTACTGGAATCTGCCATACAGACATTATTTTCCGATGTATTACACTATGAACTACAGAACGCTTCAGATTATAGACACTATATAAGGCCCAGAGCTTTGGAATCTGTAATATTGGCACAGTTTTCTGTTGTAGTACAGTATTGGTAACAGAACACCACAGATCAGGCCCAGTTTATTGGAATCTGCAATACACACACTGTTTTCTGACTTAGCACACTGTTGGCTACAGAACGCCACAGATTATAGACACTATAGAGGGCCCAGAAGCATTGGAATCTGCAATACAATCTTTTCTGATGTAGTACAGCATTGTATACAGAACACCGCAGATTCGAGAAACACTATATTAGGCCCAGATTACTGGAATCTGCCATACAGACATGGTTTTCCGATGTATTACACTATGAACTACAGAACGCCACAGATTATAGACACTATAGAGGGCCCAGAAGCATTGGAATCTGCAATACAATCTTTTCTGATGTAGTACAGCATGGTATACAGAACACCACAGTTTCTAGACACTCTATTAGGCCCAGATTACTGGAATCTGCCATACAGACATGGTTTTCCGATGTATTACACTATGAACTACAGAATGCCACAGATTATAGACACTATAGAGGGCCCAGAAGCATTGGAATCTGCAATACAATCTTTTCTGATGTAGTACAGCATTGTATACAGAATACCGCAGATTCTAGACACTCTATTAGGCCCAGATTACTGGAATCTGCCATACAGACATGGTTTTCCGATGTATTACACTATGAACTACAAAACGCCACAGATTATAGACACTATAGAGGGCCCAGAAGCATTGGAATCTGCAATACAATCTTTTCTGATGTAGTACAGCATTGTATACAGAACACCGAAGTATCTAGACACTCTATTAGGCCCAGATTACTGGAATCTGTCATACATACATGGTTTTCTGATGTATTACACTATGAACTAAAGAACGCAACAGATTATAGACACTATATAAGGCCCAGAGCTTTGGAATCTGTAATATAGGCACAGTTTTCTGTTGCAGTACAGTATTAGTAACAGAACACCACAGATCAGGCCCAGTTTATTGGAATCTGCAATGCACACATTGTTTTCTGATTTAGCACACTGTTGGCTACAGAACGCCACAGATTATAGACACTATAGAGGGCCCAGAAGCATTGGAATCTGCAATACAATCTTTTCTGATGTAGTACAGCATTGTATACAGAACACCGCAGATTCGAGAAACACTATATTAGGCCCAGATTACTGGAATCTGCCATACAGACATGGTTTTCCGATGTATTACACTATGAACTACAGAACGCCACAGATTATAGACACTATAGAGGGCCCAGAAGCATTGGAATCTGCAATACAATCTTTTCTGATGTAGTACTGCATTGTATATAGAACACCGCCGATTCTAGACACTCTATTAGGCCCAGATTACTGGAATCTGCCATACAGACATGGTTTTCCGATGTATTACACTATGAACTACAGAATGCCACAGATTATAGACACTATATAAGGCCCAGAGCTTTGGAATCTGTAATATAGGCACAGTTTTCTGTTGCAGTACAGTATTGGTAACAGAACACCACAGATCAGGCCCAGTTTATTGTAATCTGCAATACACACACTGTTTTCTGACTTAGCACACTGTTGGCTACAGAACGCCACAGATTATAGACACTATAGAGGGCCCAGAAGCATTGGAATCTGCAATACAATCTTTTCTGATGTAGTACAGCATTGTATACAGAACACCACAGATTCTAGACACTCTATTAGGCCCAGATTACTGGAATCTGCCATACAGACACTGTTTTCCGATTTATTACACTATGAACTACAGAACGCCACAGATTATAGACACTATAGAGGGCCCAGAAGCATTAGAATCTGCAATACAATCTTTTCTGATGTAGTACAGCATGGTATACAGAACACCACAGATTCTAGACACTCTATTAGGCCCAGATTACTGGAATCTGCCATACAGACATGTTTTCCGATGTATTACACTATGAACTACAGAACGCCACAGATTATAGACACTATAGAGGGCCCAGAAGCATTGGAATCTGCAATACAATCTTTTCTGATGTAGTACAGCATTGTATACAGAACACCGCAGATTCTAGACACTCTATTAGGCCCAGATTACTGGAATCTGCCATACAGACATGGTTTTCCGATGTATTACACTATGAACTACAAAACGCCACAGATTATAGACACTATAGAGGGCCCAGAAGCATTGGAATCTGCAATACAATCTTTTCTGATGTAGTACAGCATGGTATACAGAACACCACAGATTCTAGACACTCTATTAGGCCCAGATTACTGGAATCTGCCATACAGACATGGTTTTCCGATGTATTACACTATGAACTACAGAACGCCACAGATTATAGACACTATAGAAGGCCCAGAAGCATTGGAATCTGCAATACAATCTTTTCTGATGTAGTACAGCATTGTATACAGAACACCGCAGATTCTAGACACTCTATTAGGCCCAGATTACTGGAATCTGCCATACAGACATGGTTTTCCGATGTATTACACTATGAACTACAGAACGCCACAGATTATAGACACTATAGAGGGCCCAGAAGCATTAGAATCTGCAATACAATCTTTTCTGATGTAGTACAGCATTGTATACAGAACACCACAGATTCTAGACACTCTATTAGGCCCAGATTACTGGAATCTGCCATACAGACATGTTTTCCGATGTATTACACTATGAACTACAGAACGCCACAGATTATAGACACTATAGAGGGCCCAGAAGCATTGGAATCTGCAATACAATCTTTTCTGATGTAGTACAGCATAGTATACAGAACACCGCAGATTCTAGACACTCTATTAGGCCCAGATTACTGGAATCTGCCATACAGACATGGTTTTCCGATGTATTACACTATGAACTACAGAACGCCACAGATTATAGACACTATAGAGGGCCCAGAAGCATTGGAATCGGCAATACAATCTTTTCTGATGTAGTACAGCATTGTATACAGAACACCACAGATTCTAGACACTCTATTAGGCCCAGATTACTGGAATCTGCCATACAGACATGGTTTTCCGATGTATTACACTATGAACTACAGAACGCCACAGATTATAGACACTATAGAGGGCCCAGAAGCATTGGAATCTGCAATACAATCTTTTCTGATGTAGTACAGCATTGTATACAGAACACCGAAGATTCTAGACACTCTATTAGGCCCAGATTAATGGAATCTGCCGTACAGACATGTTTTTTTCCGAAGTATTACACTATGAACTACAGAACGCCACAGATTATAGACACTATAGAGGGCCCAGAAGCATTGGAATCTGCAATACAATCTTTTCTGATGTAGTACAGCATTGTATACAGAACACCGCAGATTCTAGACACTCTATTAGGTCCAGATTACTGGAATCTGCCATACATACATGGTTTTCCGATGTATTACACTATGAACTAAAGAACGCCACAGATTATAGACACTATATAAGGCCCAGAGCTTTGGAATCTGTAATATAGGCACAGTTTTCTGTTGCAGTACAGTATTGGTAACAGAACACCACAGATCAGGCCCAGTTTATTGGAATCTGCAATGCACACATTGTTTTCTGACTTAGCACACTGTTGGCTACAGAACGCCACAGATTATAGACACTATAGAGGGCCCAGAAGCATTGGAATCTGCAATACAATGTTTCCTGATGTAGTATAGCATTGTATACAGAACACCGCCGATTCTAGACACTCTATTAGGTCCAGATTACTGGAATCTGCCATACAGACATGGTTTTCCGATGTATTACACTAGGAACTACAGAACGCTTCAGATTATAGACACTATATAAGGCCCAGAGCTTTGGAATCTGTAATATAGGCACAGTTTTCTGTTGCAGTACAGTATTGGTAACAGAACACCACAGATCAGGCCCAGTTTATTGGAATCTGCAATACACACACTGTTTTCTGACTTAGCACACTGTTGGCTACAGAACGCCACAGATTATAGACACTATAGAGGGCCCAGAAGAATTGGAATCTGCAATACAATCTTTTCTGATGTAGTACAGCATTGTATACAGAACACCGCAGATTCTAGACACTATATTAGGCCCAGATTACTGGAATCTGCCATACAGACATGGTTTTCCGATGTATTACACTATGAACTACAGAACGCCACAGATTATAGACACTATAGAGGGCCCAGAAGCATTGGAATCTGCAATACAATCTTTTCTGATGTAGTACAGCATTGTATACAGAACACCGCAGATTCTAGACACTCTATTAGGCCCAGATTACTGGAATCTGCCATACAGACATGGTTTTCCGATGTATTACACTATAAACTACAGAACGCCACAGATTATAGACACTATAGAGGGCCCAGAAGCATTGGAATCTGCAATACAATCTTTTCTGATGTAGTATAGCATTGTATATAGAACACAGCAGATTCTAGACACTCTATTAGGCCCAGATTACTGGAATCTGCCTTACAGACATGGTTTTCCGATGTATTACACTATGAACTACAGAACGCTACAGATTATAGACACTATATAAGGCCCAGAGCTTTGGAATCTGTAATATAGGCACAGTTTTCTGTTGCAGTACAGTATTGGTAACAGAACACCACAGATCAGGCCCAGTTTATTGGAATCTGCAATACACACACTGTTTTCTGACTTAGCACACTGTTGGCTACAGAACGCCACAGATTATAGACACTATAGAGGGCCCAGAAGCATTGGAATCTGCAATACAATCTTTTCTGATGTAGTACAGCATGGTATACAGAACACCACAGATTCTAGACACTCTATTAGGCCCAGATTACTGGAATCTGCCATACAGACATGGTTTTCCGATGTATTACACTATGAACTACAGAACGCCACAGATTATAGACACTATAGAGGGCCCAGAAGCATTAGAATCTGCAATACAATCTTTTCTGATGTAGTACAGCATGGTATACAGAACACCACAGATTCTAGACACTCTATTAGGCCCAGATTACTGGAATCTGCCATACAGACATGTTTTCCGATGTATTACACTATGAACTACAGAACGCCACAGATTATAGACACTATAGAGGGCCCAGAAGCATTGGAATCTGCAATACAATCTTTTCTGATGTAGTACAGCATTGTATACAGAACACCGCAGATTCTAGACACTCTATTAGGCCCAGATTACTGGAATCTGCCATACAGACATGGTTTTCCGATGTATTACACTATGAACTACAGAACGCCACAGATTATAGACACTATAGAGGGCCCAGAAGCATTGGAATCTGCAATACAATCTTTTCTGATGTAGTACAGCATGGTATACAGAACACCACAGATTCTAGAAACTCTATTAGGCCCAGATTACTGGAATCTGCCATACAGACATGGTTTTCCGATGTATTACACTATGAACTACAGAACGCCACAGATTATAGACACTATAGAGGGCCCAGAAGCATTGGAATCTGCAATACAATCTTTTCTGATGTAGTACAGCATTGTATACAGAACACCGAAGATTCTAGACACTCTATTAGGCCCAGATTACTGGAATCTGCCATACAGACATGGTTTTCCGATGTATTACACTATGAACTACAGAACGCCACAGATTATAGACACTATAGAGGGCCCAGAAGCATTGGAATCTGCAATACAATCTTTTCTGATGTAGTACAGCATTGTATACAGAACACCGCAGATTCTAGACACTCTATTAGGTCCAGATTACTGGAATCTGCCATACATACATGGTTTTCCGATGTATTACACTATGAACTAAAGAACGCCACAGATTATAGACACTATATAAGGCCTAGAGCTTTGGAATCTGTAATATAGGCACAGTTTTCTGTTGCAGTACAGTATTGGTAACAGAACACCACAGATCAGGCCCAGTTTATTGGAATCTGCAATACACACATTGTTTTCTGACTTAGCACACTGTTGGCTACAGAACGCCACAGATTATAGACACTATAGAGGGCCCAGAAGCATTGGAATCTGCAATACAATCTTTTCTGATGTAGTATAGCATTGTATACAGAACACCGCAGATTCTAGACACTCTATTAGGCCCAGATTACTGGAATCTGCCATACAGACATGGTTTTCCGATGTATTACACTATGAACTACAGAACGCCACAGATTATAGACACTATATAAGGCCCAGAGCATTGGAATCTGAAATACAAAATTTTCTGATGCAGTACAGCATTGTATACAGAACACCCAGATCTAGACTCTAGGCCCAGTTTACTGGAATCTGCCATACACACACTGTTTTCTGACTTAGCACACTGTTGGCTACAGAACGCCACAGATTATAGACACTATAGAGGGCCCAGAAGCATTGGAATCTGCAATACAATCTTTTCTGATGTAGTACAGCATTGTATACAGAACACCGCAGATTCTAGACACTCTATTAGGCCCAGATTACTGGAATCTGCCATACAGACATGGTTTTTCCGATGTATTACACTATGAACTACAGAACGCCACAGATTATAGACACTATAGAGGGCCCAGAAGCATTGGAATCTGCAATACAATCTTTTCTGATGTAGTACAGCATTGTATACAGAACACCGCAGATTCTAGACACTCTATTAGGCCCAGATTACTGGAATCTGCCATACAGACATGGTTTTCCGATGTATTACACTATGAACTACAGAACGCCACAGATTATAGACACTATAGAGGGCCCAGAAGCATTGGAATCTGCAATACAATCTTTTCTGATGTAGTACAGCATTGTATACAGAACACCGCAGATTCTAGACACTCTATTAGGCCCAGATTACTGGAATCTGCCATACAGACATGGTTTTCCGATGTATTACACTATGAACTACAGAACGCCACAGATTATAGACACTATAGAGGGCCCAGAAGCATTGGAATCTGCAATACAATCTTTTCTGATGTAGTACAGCATTGTATACAGAACACCGCAGATTCTAGACACTCTATTAGGCCCAGATTACTGGAATCTGCCATACAGACATGGTTTTCCGATGTATTACACTATGAACTACAGAACGCCACAGATTATAGACACTATAGAGGGCCCAGAAGCATTGGAATCTGCAATACAATCTTTTCTGATGTAGTACAGCATTGTATACAGAACACCGCAGATTCTAGACACTCTATTAGGCCCAGATTACTGGAATCTGCCATACAGACATGGTTTTCCGATGTATTACACTATGACTACAGAACGCCACAGATTATAGACACTATAGAGGGCCCAGAAGCATTGGAATCTGCAATACAATCTTTTCTGATGTAGTACAGCATTGTATACAGAACACCGCAGATTCTAGACACTCTATTAGGCCCAGATTACTGGAATCTGCCATACAGACATGGTTTTCCGATGTATTACACTATGAACTACAGAACGCCACAGATTATAGACACTATAGAGGGCCCAGAAGCATTGGAATCTGCAATACAATCTTTTCTGATGTAGTACAGCATTGTATACAGAACACCGCAGATTCTAGACACTCTATTAGGCCCAGATTACTGGAATCTGCCATACACACACTGTTTTCTGACTTAGCACACTGTTGGCTACAGAACGCCACAGATTATAGACACTATAGAGGGCCCAGAAGCATTGGAATCTGCAATACAATCTTTTCTGATGTAGTACAGCATTGTATACAGAACACCACAGATTCTAGACACTCTATTAGGCCCAGATTACTGGAATCTGCCATACAGACATGGTTTTCCGATGTATTACACTATGAACTACAGAACGCCACAGATTATAGACACTATAGAGGGCCCAGAAGCATTAGAATCTGCAATACAATCTTTTCTGATGTAGTACAGCATTGTATACAGAACACCACAGATTCTAGACACTCTATTAGGCCCAGATTACTGGAATCTGCCATACACACACTGTTTTCCGATGTATTACACTATGAACTACAGAACGCCACAGATTATAGACACTATAGAGGGCCCAGAAGCATTGGAATCTGCAATACAATCTTTTCTGATGTAGTACAGCATTGTATACAGAACACCGCAGATTCTAGACACTCTATTAGGCCCAGATTACTGGAATCTGCCATACAGACATGGTTTTCCGATGTATTACACTATGAACTACAGAACGCCACAGATTATAGACACTATAGAGGGCCCAGAAGCATTGGAATCTGCAATACAATCTTTTCTGATGTAGTACAGCATTGTATACAGAACACCACAGATTCTAGACACTCTATTAGGCCCAGATTACTGGAATCTGCCATACAGACATGGTTTTCCGATGTATTACACTATGAACTACAGAACGCCACAGATTATAGACACTATAGAGGCCCAGAAGCATTGGAATCTGCAATACAATCTTTTCTGATGTAGTACAGCATTGTATACAGAACACCGCAGATTCTAGACACTCTATTAGGCCCAGATTACTGGAATCTGCCATACAGACATGGTTTTCCGATGTATTACACTATGAACTACAGAACGCCACAGATTATAGACACTATAGAGGGCCCAGAAGCATTAGAATCTGCAATACAATCTTTTCTGATGTAGTACAGCATTGTATACAGAACACCGCAGATTCTAGACACTCTATTAGGCCCAGATTACTGGAATCTGCCATACAGACACTGTTTTCCGATGTATTACACTATGAACTACAGAACGCCACAGATTATAGACACTATAGAGGGCCCAGAAGCATTGGAATCTGCAATACAATCTTTTCTGATGTAGTACAGCATTGTATACAGAACACCGCAGATTCTAGACACTCTATTAGGCCCAGATTACTGGAATCTGCCATACAGACATGGTTTTCCGATGTATTACACTATGAACTACAGAACGCCACAGATTATAGACACTATAGAGGGCCCAGAAGCATTGGAATCTGCAATACAATCTTTTCTGATGTAGTACAGCATTGTATACAGAACACCGCAGATTCTAGACACTCTATTAGGCCCAGATTACTGGAATCTGCCATACAGACATGGTTTTCCGATGTATTACACTATGAACTACAGAACGCCACAGATTATAGACACTATAGAGGGCCCAGAAGCATTGGAATCTGCAATACAATCTTTTCTGATGTAGTACAGCATTGTATACAGAACACCGCAGATTCTAGACACTCTATTAGGTCCAGATTACTGGAATCTGCCATACAGACATGGTTTTCCGATGTATTACACTATGAACTACAGAATGCCACAGATTATAGACACTATATAAGGCCCAGAGCTTTGGAATCTGTAATAGGCACAGTTTTCTGTTGCAGTACAGTATTGGTAACAGAACACCACAGATCAGGCCCAGTTTATTGGAATCTGCAATACACACATTGTTTTCTGACTTAGCACACTGTTGGCTACAGAACGCCACAGATTATAGACACTATAGAGGGCCCAGAAGCATTGGAATCTGCAATACAATCTTTTCTGATGTAGTATAGCATTGTATACAGAACACCGCAGATTCTTGACACTCTATTAGGCCCAGATTACTGGAATCTGCCATACAGACATGGTTTTCCGATGTATTACACTAGGAACTACAGAACGCTTCAGATTATAGACACTATATAAGGCCCAGAGCTTTGGAATCTGTAATATAGGCACAGTTTTCTGTTGCAGTACAGTATTGGTAACAGAACACCACAGATCAGGCCCAGTTTATTGGAATCTGCAATACACACACTGTTTTCTGACTTAGCACACTGTTGGCTACAGAACGCCACAGATTATAGACACTATAGAGGGCCCAGAAGCATTGGAATCTGCAATACAATCTTTTCTGATGTAGTACAGCATTGTATACAGAACACCGCAGATTCGAGAAACACTATATTAGGCCCAGATTACTGGAATCTGCCATACAGACATGGTTTTCCGATGTATTACACTATGAACTACAGAACGCCACAGATTATAGACACTATAGAGGGCCCAGAAGCATTGGAATCTGCAATACAATCTTTTCTGATGTAGTACAGCATTGTATACAGAACACCGCAGATTCTAGACACTCTATTAGGCCCAGATTACTGGAATCTGCCATACAGACATGGTTTTCCGATGTATTACACTATGAACTACAGAACGCCACAGATTATAGACACTATAGAGGGCCCAGAAGCATTGGAATCTGCAATACAATCTTTTCTGATGTAGTACAGCATTGTATACAGAACACCGCAGATTCTAGACACTCTATTAGGTCCAGATTACTGGAATCTGCCATACATACATGGTTTTCCGATGTATTACACTATGAACTAAAGAACGCCACAGATTATAGACACTATATAAGGCCCAGAGCTTTGGAATCTGTAATATAGGCACAGTTTTCTGTTGCAGTACAGTATTGGTAACAGAACACCACAGATCAGGCCCAGTTTATTGGAATCTGCAATGCACACATTGTTTTCTGACTTAGCACACTGTTGGCTACAGAACGCCACAGATTATAGACACTATAGAGGGCCCAGAAGCATTGGAATCTGCAATACAATCTTTTCTGATGTAGTATAGCATTGTATACAGAACACCGCCGATTCTAGACACTCTATTAGGCCCAGATTACTGGAATCTGCCATACAGACATGGTTTTCCGATGTATTACACTATGAACTACAGAACGCTTCAGAATATAGACACTATATAAGGCCCAGAGCTTTGGAATCTGTAATATAGGCACAGTTTTCTGTTGTAGTACAGTATTGGTAACAGAACACCACAGATCAGGCCCAGTTTATTGGAATCTGCAATACACACACTGTTTTCTGACTTAGCACACTGTTGGCTACAGAACGCCACAGATTATAGACACTATAGAGGGCCCAGAAGCATTGGAATCTGCAATACAATCTTTTCTGATGTAGTACAGCATGGTATACAGAACACCACAGTTTCTAGACACTCTATTAGGCCCAGATTACTGGAATCTGCCATACAGACATGGTTTTCCGATGTATTACACTATGAACTACAGAACGCCACAGATTATAGACACTATAGAGGGCCCAGAAGCATTGGAATCTGCAATACAATCTTTTCTGATGTAGTACAGCATTGTATACAGAACACTGCAGATTCTAGACACTCTATTAGGCCCAGATTACTGGAATCTGCCATACAGACATTGTTTTCCGATGTATTACACTATGAACTACAAAACGCCACAGATTATAGACACTATAGAGGTCCTAGAAACATTGGAATCTGCAATACAATCTTTTCTGATGTAGTACAGCATTGTATACAGAACACCGAAGTTTCTAGACACTCTATTAGGCCCAGATTACTGGAATCTGTCATACATACATGGTTTTCCGATGTATTACACTATGAACTAAAGAACGCCACAGATTATAGACACTATATAAGGCCCAGAGCTTTGGAATCTGTAATATAGGCACAGTTTTCTGTTGCAGTACAGTATTAGTAACAGAACACCACAGATCAGGCCCAGTTTATTGGAATCTGCAATGCACACATTGTTTTCTGATTTAGCACACTGTTGGCTACAGAACGCCACAGATTATAGACACTATAGAGGGCCCAGAAGCATTGGAATCTGCAATACAATCTTTTGTGATGTAGTATAGCATTGTATATAGAACACCGCCGATTCTAGACACTCTATTAGGCCCAGATTACTGGAATCTGCCATACAGACATGGTTTTCCGATGTATTACACTATGAACTACAGAACGCTACAGATTATAGACACTATATAAGGCCCAGAGCTTTGGAATCTGTAATATAGGCACAGTTTTTTGTTGCAGTACAGTATTGGTAACAGAACACCACAGATCAGGCCCAGTTTATTGGAATCTGCAATACACACACTGTTTTCTGATTTAGCACACTGTTGGCTACAGAACGCCACAGATTATAGACACTATAGAGGGCCCAGAAGCATTGGAATCTGCAATACAATCTTTTCTGATGTACTACAGCATGGTATACAGAACACCACAGATTCTAGACACTCTATTAGGCCCAGATTACTGGAATCTGCCATACAGACATAGTTTTCCGATGTATTACACTATGAACTACAGAACGCCACAGATTATAGACACTATAGAGGGCCCAGAAGCATTAGAATCTGCAATACAATCTTTTCTGATGTAGTACAGCATTGTATACAGAACACCGCAGATTCTAGACACTCTATTAGGCCCAGATTACTGGAATCTGCCATACAGACATGGTTTCCGATGTATTACACTATGAACTACAGAACGCCACAGATTATAGACACTATAGAGGGCCCAGAAGCATTGGAATCTGCAATACAATCTTTTCTGATGTAGTACAGCATTGTATACAGAACACCGCAGATTCTAGACACTCTATTAGGCCCAGATTACTGGAATCTGCCATACAGACATGGTTTTCCGATGTATTACACTATGAACTACAGAACGCCACAGATTATAGACACTATAGAGGGCCCAGAAGCATTGGAATCTGCAATACAATCTTTTCTGATGTAGTACAGCATGGTATACAGAACACCACAGATTCTAGAAACTCTATTAGGCCCAGATTACTGGAATCTGCCATACAGACATGGTTTTCCGATGTATTACACTATGAACTACAGAACGCCACAGATTATAGACACTATAGAGGGCCCAGAAGCATTGGAATCTGCAATACAATCTTTTCTGATGTAGTACAGCATTGTATACAGAACACCGCAGATTCTAGACACTCTATTAGGCCCAGATTACTGGAATCTGCCATACAGACATGGTTTTCCGATGTATTACACTATGAACTACAGAACGCCACAGATTATAGACACTATAGAGGGCCCAGAAGCATTGGAATCTGCAATACAATCTTTTCTGATGTAGTACAGCATTGTATACAGAACACCGCAGATTCTAGACACTCTATTAGGCCCAGATTACTGGAATCTGCCGTACAGACATGGTTTTCCAAAGTATTACACTATGAACTACAGAACGCCACAGATTATAGACACTATAGAGGGCCCAGAAGCATTGGAATCTGCAATACAATCTTTTCTGATGTAGTACAGCATTGTATACAGAACACCGCAGATTCTAGACACTCTATTAGGTCCAGATTACTGGAATCTGCCATACATACATGGTTTTCCGATGTATTACACTATGAACTAAAGAACGCCACAGATTATAGACACTATATAAGGCCTAGAGCTTTGGAATCTGTAATATAGGCACAGTTTTCTGTTGCAGTACAGTATTGGTAACAGAACACCACAGATCAGGCCCAGTTTATTGGAATCTGCAATGCACACATTGTTTTCTGACTTAGCACACTGTTGGCTACAGAACGCCACAGATTATAGACACTATAGAGGGCCCAGAAGCATTGGAATCTGCAATACAATCTTTTCTGATGTAGTATAGCATTGTATACAGAACACCGCCGATTCTAGACACTCTATTAGGCCCAGATTACTGGAATCTGCCATACAGACATGGTTTTCCGATGTATTACACTAGGAACTACAGAACGCTTCAGATTATAGACACTATATAAGGCCCAGAGCTTTGGAATCTGTAATATAGGCACAGTTTTCTGTTGCAGTACAGTATTGGTAACAGAACACCACAGATCAGGCCCAGTTTATTGGAATCTGCAATACACACACTGTTTTCTGACTTAGCACACTGTTGGCTACAGAACGCCACAGATTATAGACACTATAGAGGGCCCAGAAGCATTGGAATCTGCAATACAATCTTTTCTGATGTAGTACAGCATTGTATACAGAACACCGCAGATTCGAGAAACACTATATTAGGCCCAGATTACTGGAATCTGCCATACAGACATGGTTTTCCGATGTATTACACTATGAACTACAGAACGCCACAGATTATGGACACTATAGAGGGCCCAGAAGCATTGGAATCTGCAAAACAATCTTTTCTGATGTAGTACAGCATGGTATACAGAACACCACAGTTTCTAGACACTCTATTAGGCCCAGATTACTGGAATCTGCCATACAGACATGGTTTTCCGATGTATTACACTATGAACTACAGAACGCCACAGATTATAGACACTATAGAGGGCCCAGAAGCATTGGAATCTGCAATACAATCTTTTCTGATGTAGTACAGCATTGTATACAGAACACCGCAGATTCTAGACACTCTATTAGGCCCAGATTACTGGAATCTGCCATACAGACATGGTTTTCCGATGTATTACACTATGAACTACAGAACGCCACAGATTATAAACACTATAGAGGGCCCAGAAGCATTGGAATCTGCAATACAATCTTTTCTGATGTAGTACAGCATTGTATACAGAACACCGAAGATTCTAGACACTCTATTAGGCCCAGATTACTGGAATCTGTCATACATACATGGTTTTCCGATGTATTACACTATGAACTAAAGAACGCCACAGATTATGGACACTATATAAGGCCCAGAGCTTTGGAATCTGTAATATAGGCACAGTTTTCTGTTGCAGTACAGTATTAGTAACAGAACACCACAGATCAGGCCCAGTTTATTGGAATCTGCAATGCACACATTGTTTTCTGATTTAGCACACTGTTGGCTACAGAACGCCACAGATTATAGACACTATAGAGGGCCCAGAAGCATTGGAATCTGCAATACAATCTTTTGTGATGTAGTATAGCATTGTATATAGAACACCGCCGATTCTAGACACTCTATTAGGCCCAGATTACTGGAATCTGCCATACAGACATGGTTTTCCGATGTATTACACTATGAACTACAGAACGCTACAGATTATAGACACTATATAAGGCCCAGAGCTTTGGAATCTGTAATATAGGCACAGTTTTCTGTTGCAGTACAGTATTGGTAACAGAACACCACAGATCAGGCCCAGTTTATTGGAATCTGCAATACACACACTGTTTTCTGACTTAGCACACTGTTGGCTACAGAACGCCACAGATTATAGACACTATAGAGGGCCCAGAAGCATTGGAATCTGCAATACAATCTTTTCTGATGTAGTACAGCATTGTATATAGAACACCACAGATTCTAGACACTCTATTAGGCCCAGATTACTGGAATCTGCCATACAGACATGGTTTTCTGATGTATTACACTATGAACTACAGAACGCCACAGATTATAGACACTATAGAGGGCCCAGAAGCATTGGAATCTGCAATACAATCTTTTCTGATGTAATACAGCATTGTCTACAGAACACTGCAGATTCTAGACACTCTATTAGGCCCAGATTACTGGAATCTGCCATACAGACATGGTTTTCCGATGTATTACACTATGAACTACAGAACGCCACAGATTATAGACACTATAGAGTGCCCAGAAGAGGGCCCAAAAGCATTGGAATCTGCAATACAATCTTTTCTGATGTAGTACAGCATTGTATACAGAACACCGCAGATTCTAGACACTCTATTAGGCCCAGATTACTGGAATCTGCCATACAGACATGGTTTTCCGATGTATTACACTATGAACTACAGAACGCCACAGATTATAGACACTATAGAGGGCCCAGAAGCATTGGAATCTGCAATACAATCTTTTCTGATGTAGTACAGCATTGTATACAGAACACCGCAGATTCTAGACACTCTATTAGGCCTAGATTACTGGAATCTGCCATACAGACATGGTTTTCCGATGTATTACACTATGAACTACAGAACGCTACAGATTATAGACACTATATAAGGCCCAGATCTTTGGAATCTGTAATATACGCACAGTTTTCTGTTGCAGTACAATATTGGTAACAGAACACCACAGATCAGGCCCAGTTTATTGGAATCTGCAATACACACACTGTTTTCTAACTTAGCACACTGTTGGCTCCAGAACGCCATAGATTATAGACACTATAGAGGGCCCAGAAGCATTGGAATCTGCAATACAATCTTTTCTGATGTAGTACAGCATTGTATACAGAACACCGCAGATTCTAGACACTCTATTAGGCCCAGATTACTGGAATCTGCCATACAGACATGGTTTTCCGATGTATTACACTATGAACTACAGAACGCTACAGATTATAGACACTATATAAGGCCCAGAGCTTTGGAATCTGTAATATAGGCACAGTTTTCTGTTGCAGTACAGTATTAGTAACAGAACACCACAGATCAGGCCCAGTTTATTGGAATCTGCAATGCACACATTGTTTTCTGATTTAGCACACTGTTGGCTACAGAACGCCACAGATTATAGACACTATAGAGGGCCCAGAAGCATTGGAATCTGCAATACAATCTTTTGTGATGTAGTATAGCATTGTATATAGAACACCGCCGATTCTAGACACTCTATTAGGCCCAGATTACTGGAATCTGCCATACAGACATGGTTTTCCGATGTATTACACTATGAACTACAGAACGCTACAGATTATAGACACTATATAAGGCCCAGAGCTTTGGAATCTGTAATATAGGCACAGTTTTCTGTTGCAGTACAGTATTGGTAACAGAACACCACAGATCAGGCCCAGTTTATTGGAATCTGCAATACACACACTGTTTTCTGACTTAGCACACTGTTGGCTACAGAACGCCACAGATTATAGACACTATAGAGGGCCCAGAAGCATTGGAATCTGCAATACAATCTTTTCTGATGTAGTACAGCATTGTATACAGAACACCACAGATTCTAGACACTCTATTAGGCCAAGATTACTGGAATCTGCCATACAGACATGGTTTTCCGATGTATTACACTATGAACTACAGAACGCCACAGATTATAGACACTATAGAGGGCCCAGAAGCATTGGAATCTGCAATACAATCTTTTCTGATGTAGTACAGCATTGTATACAGAACACTGCAGATTCTAGACACTCTATTAGGCCCAGATTACTGGAATCTGCCATACAGACATGGTTTTCCGATGTATTACACTATGAACTACAGAACGCCACAGATTATAGACACTATAGAGGGCCCAGAAGCATTAGAATCTGCAATACAATCTTTTCTGATGTAGTACAGCATGGTATACAGAACACCACAGATTCTAGACACTCTATTAGGCCCAGATTACTGTAATCTGCCATACAGACATGGTTTTCCGATGTATTACACTATGAACTACAGAACGCCACAGATTATAGACACTATAGAGGGCCCAGAAGCATTGGAATCTGCAATACAATCTTTTCTGATGTAGTACAGCATTGTATACAGAACACCGCAGATTCTAGACACTCTATTAGGCCCAGATTACTGGAATCTGCCATACAGACATGGTTTTCCGATGTATTACACTATGAACTACAGAACGCTACAGATTATAGACACTACAGTAGGTGATCGCGAGATTGTGCATAAAACTGGGTTTGCATCGGCGATATTGACCCTCTGTGAGCTCTGTCGCGTGAGACAGCACCGAGCTGTGTCGCTCATTCATTTTTTTTTTCCCTCTGGATTCCTGCCTAAATCACTTTCACCGCTAGGTGTCATGCACGCTTTGTTTTCTATTTGTCGTCACACTACAGTACTACTGTGGCTGCAGAAGAGTGTGTCAATTTCTTGGGCATATGAACAAGTAAAACTCCTGGTGGTCCAGCGGCAGCGTGTCAGCCTTGTAACACCTAGTGTCTAGGGTTCGATTCCCCTGTTAACTTTTTTTTTTTTTTTGTGTGTCTTTACTTAATAGAGTTCACTCCTGTATATTCGAGTACAGTCTGTACAGTACCTATACTCCTGCAGCCCTCACTATTATGGAAAAAATCTTTGCAAAATCACTGGAAATCTCCTCTGCTTGCGCAAATGTGCCGAGGGACTCTTCCTACACCTACAGTATGTTTCTACTTTTCTATTTAGAATAGTGATGTCTTTGTTATTGTCAACAATACTATCTGTATTTTTTCCCCACCCATAGATCAGAGCAGCGTGGAACTACAAGTCCAAGTGGGGTGGATTAGCGCAGTGGTTGGGGGCGCCAGGCTGTGTAGGTGGCACCTTATCTAGAACAAGAAGCCGGCAGCAGTGAGAGGAATAAAATGGGATTATATGGAGAAGGGATGATGCTGTCATCTCCTCTCTCCCATAGGTACAGGGAGATGGGGATTAGGCGGAGGAGACGTGGGATTCTGGAAGGTGTTTGATTTGTGTTAACTTCCAGAAAAAGGTTAATTAGATCATTTCCCTGCATAGCTGCAAAGCTGGAGATTAGTGTGGCATACTGCTTTTATTAATATATGAACAAGCGGTGCTGGCAGTCCTAATGTGAGCTGCATTATCACAATGTGACAAACATGCCATGGTGCTGGCTGATTATGGTCATAGAATTGAAAATTCACAAGTAAGAGCTCATTGTCTCAGTGTCTGCAAGTGAGGAATCACGTAGCTCATTTGCATAACAATGCCGTATTTAACACCTCCGTCTTAGATATGTGAAGTGGACTGCTTAATGCTTTGGGGGAGGGGGGGGGGGGTTAAATAATTTACAATGCAAATTGTAATATAGCACGTGGAGCCTGGGGGGGTTAATGTACTCACCTAAGTACTATTCACCTTTAGGCTTTATTCACACAGTGCATGCTGCAGACATGCGTCTAGCACGCAGAGCTGTCTTTTACTGGCTTGGGGATGTTTAAAGTGTTGCATGCATCCCAATGCTGGCATCCCATTTATTTCTACTGAGACACACAGCCGCTATATCCCAATATGTCATGCGTGCGGGTCCCAGAATGCATGCAGGGTGCGTTCAGGGACCTGCACCAGCATGTCATATTGGGATAAAGTGGTTGTGTGTCTCAGTAGGAATAAATATGATACCAGCATTGTATAATAATAGTATAATTTTGTATTCTCCCAAAAAAAGCCAATAAAAGCTACATTTTAAAGATACCTGTACCTTTGAGTATTTGTGTGTGTTTTTTTTTATTTATGTTTAATGTGTACAGTTTTATTTTGTATTCTCCACAAAAGGCTAATAACATACAGTATTGTAATGTTGAATTACAATAGAATGATACTTGTGCTGTAGGCATACTCTGCCAGTTGGGGTTTGGAGCTAGTTTACAGGCACCCCCCATGGTGCCAATTCTCCTCCCTCCTCTCAAGGTTGCAATGTGAATAGAGTGGGCGGAGGGGAACTGTAATTTAAGCTTGCTGATGGAGCCAGAGCTGTGAGAAAAAGGAAAACAAATTCTGTTACAGTACTGTAGGCAGGCCACAACTGTAGCACTGAAAGGTGTCCCTCTCACCCACACCATCCAACAGCACAGAAAAATGGTACAGTACTGTACAGTACAGATCAGTGCACAATATTCTACTTTACTGAAGTTCAAACAAACACAAAAGGCACTAGTTTTTTTTCACATATAATGTATAGTTATTTCTGCAGTGTTCACAGCACATTAACTACTGTACAGTACAGGAATTCATTAACTTTACATATTGGTTGCTGCACCATTCCTCTCAATCACCACCGGGAAAACTTTCTTTATGTGGTCAATTGTGTCACAGCAGATTTTAACGGTCAGAATGTCTCTCCAAAACTTTAGAATTCCATCAATCAGCTCTGCCTTGTTTGTCGGTTTGTGTACCCTTTTGAGGTACCCCTTCAGATGTGCCCACACCATCTCAATGGGGTTCATATCCGGCGATCTGTAAACACAGTCAACATACAGTACTATAGTTAAGTATCCCTTGCTACTGTACTGTACACAGTACTGTATGTTTTTTGTACAGTATGTAATTCTGATCAATAAGTATTTGTAATAAATATTGGTTAAATAATTAAAACTGGAAAATGAAACACAGAGACTAAATGTTCAAAATGTCATAACAAATGTACTAAAACAAATGTGAAAATTATGTAAAAAAAAATTACTGTAGAAAATAAAATCTTACTCTGGGGGTGTCCGCAACCAGTTAACCCCATTACTGGCCATAAATGGTGCAGCACAAGAATGTTTCGGATCATTATCCATTATTACACGGCATCCGTCTGGGTATACTTGCTTTAAGTATGGAATCAGCGCGTTGGTGACTATATGTTCTTTGAAAAATGCAGTGTCCATAATACCTGTGAGAACAGAAGATGCACAACATTAAAGCAATCAAATAAAAACACTAAGGTAGTTGTACAGCGATCAGGCTGTGGCAGCTGTACAGTACTGTACCTTCAAATAGCACCAATGGTCCAGGTCCAAACTTTGAGATGCCACCCCACACATGGATTTTAATGGGATGTTTTGGCTGCGGCTTATTAGACAGGTGTCCTTTTTTGTGGAAAGCCATTGTATTGAATCTCAAAAGAGAAATTGTGGATTCATCGGTGAAAAGCATATGATGGAAATTTTCGCCTGTTTCCAACCAGAGCTTGGCGTGCGCCACCCGTTTCTGCTTATTGATTTCTCTCGTCATAGGTGAAAACCTATGGTAACAATGTACAGTACAGTAAATACGGATGAGTGATTGTCATATTTTTTAAAATCTACAGTACAGTAAATACGGATGAGTGATTGTCATATTTTTTAAACTCATTTTTTAAACAGTAAGTGGGGTAACAGATTATACATTAGTTATAATAAATATTAAACTATTCATACTTAGCTACACGCCACTGCCAACCTAAAGCCCGACGGACTTTGAGAACAAGTCCTTTACAAACGCTAATCCCATGTTCAGACAGCAGCAACCTCTGTATTTGTGCAGCAGTCCGTTCATCATCCTCACGCATCAATGTGTCAATATGCATAGACAGAACTCTGCAAAAAAAAAGAGGGGTGGTCAGGCTGATTTTCTTAAAATCATGTTTTTTGTTAAAAAAAAGAACAAAGGAACGCTCAGTCGCAGTGCCCACACTCCCTGCATAGGCAGAGGAAACAGAAAAATTCAGTGCCTGACAGTGCGCTATGGATTCTAATACAGTACTTGTGGTTAGAAAAAAAATTACAGACAGATTAGTACAGTACTGTACTTACTTATCCAGATGTTTGATGGCACGTTTTTTTGGATGTGCCTTGCCACTGGCGTGATATTGCACGACTCTTAGAGATGCTTGTATATCCCACGTCAGAAGCCATGACTGGATCTGTTTCATGCTATGCCCGGCAAGACGCCTCTCCCGCATTCGTCTGCTTATGTCCTGGGAAATCATTTCGGATTCACAACTAAAATCAGTACAGTACTGTATGCACAAATCCGGGAAGATACTGTAGATGATACTGTAGAGCAATGGGAACTGTTAAAATACAGTAGGATGCTGACACCTGGCCCCGGACACCTGGTCCCTAACACCTGGCCCCGGACACCTGGTCCCTAACACCTGGCCCTGGACACCTGACCCAGACACCTGGCCCCGGACACCTGGTCCCTAACACCTGGCCCCGGACACCTGGCCCCTAACACCTGGTCCCAGACACCTGGCCCCAGACACCTGTCTCCCAACAAGCCATGATTATTATAAAAGCCAGAAGGTTAAAGATATTGATTCAAACCCTTGCTTACAGTATCTGCAGGTTGTACATCACGTGTACTGTACAGTGTATTGGGATGCAAGCTGCGAATTTCTACGGGAAAAGAGATACTGTACAGTTACAGTATGGGGCAGAGGCGTACCGTCCTTTCAGCTATTGATCGGCCTGTTTTGGGCAGACGACTTCCAGTCAAAAGCAACAGGAAGGTTGCAGAGAAAAAAAAGGAAAATGTAAATCCGGTCCCTCAGCCCAAGAAACCGAGACGAGAGAAAAAGAAGAATTCAGTTATTGCTACAGTTATTGGTGAGTATCCCCCCATCCAGGCATGTCTCCCCCCATGTAGCCATGTATCCCCCCATCCAGGCATGTCTCCCCCCATGTAGCCATGTATCCCCCCCATCCAGGCATGTCTCCCCCCATGTAGCCATGTATCCCCCCATCCAGGCATGTCTCCCCCCATGTAGCCATGTATCCCCCCATCCAGGCATGTCTCCCCCCATGTAGCCATGTATCCCCCCATCATTACAGCTTCAAACAGTTCCCGCCGCGTATTACACAGTCGGCGGTAGCGGGGATGCATCGTAACGGCGGCGGCAGCGTCGGGTGTGTCTGCGGCGGGGGGGGGGGAAGTATTCTATTTCGGTATCGGGGGTATTTGCGCGAGTACGAGTACTCCCGCAAATACTCGGAATCGGTCCCGATACCGATACTAGTATCGGTATCGGGACAACCCTAGTACCTATAATTTAACTTTCTATAGAGATACAGTACAGTATTCAGGTATATTTTGTAATCTGGTAATCTTTACTTTGTTCCTCCCTTCATAATTGCTGAATTGAATGAACTGACCGCAATACTGTATTTATAATCAACAGTTTCTGAAGAGGGACTGGCTATCGCAGAACGGCTGAGGAAGGGAGAAGGGCTTACACTTGAAGTGGACAACTCGCCTGCGCTTTCTGCAGCACCTGTATCCGGAGTGCCTGTGCGCACTGTAGTCCCTGCACAGACAGCAACACTTGATGTTGGCAAACTCCCTGCATCTGTAGTAAAAAGGGTTCATGGACTTCAAAAGAGAAGGCATTTTTCCAGGCAGGCAGTTGACAGACATCATAGTGAGCATCTCAAGCGGCTGGAACATCAGGTGCGCTTACTGCGTAAAACACTGGCGGGAGCAGTGGAGTGCGTACTGCAGATTCACACTGGACATCAAGAACTTAAGTCTGGACAGGAGGAACTCAAGGCTGGGCAAGAGAGGCTGGAGCAGGAGTTTGTGAACACTCGCTTGCACAGAATAAGCCTGATGGATTTGCAAGAGAATTACATGGCACCACAAGAGATGGGTGGCGATTCACAGATTACTCCTATTTTGCAAATACGCACAGATGCTGATGATCGGAGACATCTCACTGCACCTCTGACACCACCAATGTATCAAAGTCCAGTGCCCTTCACATCTGGCACACCCTTGGATTCTATGGCCACCCCAGCCAGAAGCAATCAAAGTCCAGTGCCCTTCACATACGGCACACCCTTGGATTCTATGGCCACCCCAGCCAGAAGCAATCAAAGTCCAGTGCCCTTCACATCTGGCACACCCTTGGATTCTATGGCCACCCCAGCCAGAAGCAATCAAAGTCCAATGCCCTTCACATCTGGCACACCCTTGGATTCTATGGCCACCCCAGCCAGAAGCAATCAAAGTCCAGTGCCCTTCACATCTGGCACACCCTTGGATTCTATGGCCACCCCAGCCAGAAGCAATCAAAGTCCAGTGCCCTTGACATACCCAACGACAAGCGCTATAGGCAGCAGGGTATCGTCGGTGGCAAGGAGTAGAAAGACAATGTCTCCATTGCCAGACTATGCCCTCCCAGTCATAACCGAAGAGGATACAGCCCTTATAGTGCTGCATTCTCTCAACAAACCGGGGAATATGGCCCGGCTTGTTTTGAAACATTTAATCTCATGGGAGCAATACCAGCAATGGACCAAGAGGGTTAATTTTGATGGGGATAATCACAAACCGGGAATCCCTGCAAATTTGAAAGCAACCATTCTTGACTTTGTCCACCAAAGATTCCTAGGGGACAATGTTCAAGCTTGTAGGGACAAAGTTAATGAATTCCTACGGATGTCTCGAGAATGCCCTTGGAAAAAGTTGCAATAAAGAGTTACAATGTTAAATAATACAGTAGCATGTAATGTACAGTAGTTAATGTGCTGTGAACACTGCAGAAATAAACTATACATTATATGTGAAAAAAAACTAGTGCCTTTTGTGTTTGTTTGAACTTCAGTAAAGTAGAATATTGTGCACTGATCTGTACTGTACAGTACTGTACCATTTTTCTGTGCTGTTGGATGGTGTGGGTGAGAGGGACACCTTTCAGTGCTACAGTTGTGGCCTGCCTACAGTACTGTAACAGAATTTGTTTTCCTTTTTCTCACAGCTCTGGCTCCATCAGCAAGCTTAAATTACAGTTCCCCTCCCCCCACTCTATTCACATTGCAACCTTGAGAGGAGGGAGGAGAATTGGCACCATGGGGGGTGCCTGTAAACTAGCTCCAAACCCCAACTGGCAGAGTATGCCTACAGCACAAGTATCGTTCTATTGTAATTCAACATTACAATACTGTATGTTATTAGCTTTTTGTGGAGAATACAAAATAAAACTGTACACATTAAACATAAATAAAAAAAAACACACACAAATACTCAAAGGTACAGGTATCTTTAAAATGTAGCTTTTATTGGCTTTTTTTGGGAGAATACAAAATTATACTATTATTATACAATGCTGGTATCATATTTATTCCTACTGAGACACACAACCACTTTATCCCAATATGACATGCTGGTGCAGGTGCCTGAACGCACCCTGCATGCATTCTGGGACCCGCACGCATGACATATTGGGATATAGCGGCTGTGTGTCTCAGTAGAAATAAATGGGATGCCAGCATTGGGATGCATGCAACACTTTAAACATCCCCAAGCCAGTAAAAGACAGCTCTGCGTGCTAGACGCATGTCTGCAGCATGCACTGTGTGAATAAAGCCTAAAGGTGAATAGTACTTAGGTGAGTACATTAACCCCCCCCAGGCTCCATGTGCTATATTACAATTTGCATTGTAAATTATTTAACCCCCCCCCCCTCCCCCAAAGCATTAAGCAGTCCACTTCACATATCTAAGACGGAGGTGTTAAATACGGCATTGTTATGCAAATGAGCTACGTGATTCCTCACTTGCAGACACTGAGACAATGAGCTCTTACTTGTGAATTTTCAATTCTATGACCATAATCAGCCAGCACCATGGCATGTTTGTCACATTGTGATAATGCAGCTCACATTAGGACTGCCAGCACCGCTTGTTCATATATTAATAAAAGCAGTATGCCACACTAATCTCCAGCTTTGCAGCTATGCAGGGAAATGATCTAATTAACCTTTTTCTGGAAGTTAACACAAATCAAACACCTTCCAGAATCCCACGTCTCCTCCGCCTAATCCCCATCTCCCTGTACCTATGGGAGAGAGGAGATGACAGCATCATCCCTTCTCCATATAATCCCATTTTATTCCTCTCACTGCTGCCGGCTTCTTGTTCTAGATAAGGTGCCACCTACACAGCCTGGCGCCCCCAACCACTGCGCTAATCCACCCCACTTGGACTTGTAGTTCCACGCTGCTCTGATCTATGGGTGGGGAAAAAATACAGATAGTATTGTTGACAATAACAAAGACATCACTATTCTAAATAGAAAAGTAGAAACATACTGTAGGTGTAGGAAGAGTCCCTCGGCACATTTGCGCAAGCAGAGGAGATTTCCAGTGATTTTGCAAAGATTTTTTCCATAATAGTGAGTCCTGTAGTATCCCTCAGACACTGCCATCATAATGCATAATGCAATAATACATCAGTATGTATGTCCCGCTCAGGCTGATTTGGCTGGGATCGAACCGGGGTCTCAGAGGAGGACTGAACAAAAGCCGACATGCGCACAATGGTTTTTGTCCAGCGCCACCCCGTGGTTACATGTAGCAACAACAGTTTGAGAATGCATCGCAAGCCCATTGCGGATGGTCTCGGGGACAGGCAGCGCGACAAGTACAAGCTGCAGCGCCGAGCACCAGCGTGATGGGCTCGCGATAGAAATACAATATCGAAAATACCTACTGTATATAAGGCCCAGAGCTTTGGAATCTGTAATATAGGCACAGTTTTCTGTTGCAGTACAGTATTGGTAACAGAACACCACAGATCAGGCCCAGTTTATTGGAATCTGCAATACACACACTGTTTTCTGACTTAGCACACTGTTGGCTACAGAACGCCACAGATTATAGACACTATAGAGGGCCCAGAGCATTGGAATCTGCAATACAATGTTTTCTGATGTAGTACAGCATTGTATACAGAACGCCACAGATTCTAGACACTATATTAGGCCCAGATTACTGGAATCTGCCATACAGACATGGTTTTCCGATGTATTACACTATGAACTACAGAACGCCACAGATTATAGACACTATATAAGGCCCAGAGCTTTGGAATCTGTAATATAGGCACAGTTTTCTGTTGCAGTACAGTATTGGTAACAGAACACCACAGATCAGGCCCAGTTTATTGGAATCTGCAATACACACACTGTTTTCTGACTTAGCACACTGTTGGCTACAGAACGCCACAGATTATAGACACTATAGAGGGCCCAGAGCATTGGAATCTGCAATACAATGTTTTCTGATGTAGTACAGCATTGTATACAGAACGCCACAGATTCTAGACACTATATTAGGCCCAGATTACTGGAATCTGCCATACAGACATGGTTTTCCGATGTATTACACTATGAACTACAGAACGCCACAGATTATAGACACTATATAAGGCCCAGAGCTTTGGAATCTGTAATATAGGCACAGTTTTCTGTTGCAGTACAGTATTGGTAACAGAACACCACAGATCAGGCCCAGTTTATTGGAATCTGCAATACACACACTGTTTTCTGACTTAGCACACTGTTGGCTACAGAACGCCACAGATTATAGACACTATAGAGGGCCCAGAGCATTGGAATCTGCAATACAATGTTTTCTGATGTAGTACAGCATTGTATACAGAACGCCACAGATTCTAGACACTATATTAGGCCCAGATTACTGGAATCTGCCATACAGACATGGTTTTCCGATGTATTACACTATGAACTACAGAACGCCACAGATTATAGACACTATATAAGGCCCAGAGCTTTGGAATCTGTAATATAGGCACAGTTTTCTGTTGCAGTACAGTATTGGTAACAGAACACCACAGATCAGGCCCAGTTTATTGGAATCTGCAATACACACACTGTTTTCTGACTTAGCACACTGTTGGCTACAGAACGCCACAGATTATAGACACTATAGAGGGCCCAGAGCATTGGAATCTGCAATACAATGTTTTCTGATGTAGTACAGCATTGTATACAGAACGCCACAGATTCTAGACACTATATTAGGCCCAGATTACTGGAATCTGCCATACAGACATGGTTTTCCGATGTATTACACTATGAACTACAGAACGCCACAGATTATAGACACTATAGAGGGCCCAGAAGCATTGGAATCTGCAATACAATCTTTTCTGATGTAGTACAGCATTGTATACAGAACACCAAAGATTCTAGACACTCTATTAGGCCCAGATTACTGGAATCTGCCATACATACATGGTTTTCCGATGTATTACACTATGAACTACAGAACGCCACAGATTATAGACACTATATAAGGCCCAGAGCTTTGGAATCTGTAATATAGGCACAGTTTTCTGTTGCAGTACAGTATTGGTAACAGAACACCACAGATCAGGCCCAGTTTATTGGAATCTGCAATGCACACATTGTTTTCTGACTTAGCACACTGTTAGCTACAGAACGCCACAGATTATAGACACTATAGAGGGCCCAGAAGCTGTGGAATCTCCAATACAATCTTTTGTGATGTACTATAGCATTGTATATAGAACACCGCCGATTCTAGACACTCTATTAGGCCCAGATTACTGGAATCTGCCATACAGACATGGTTTTCCGATGTATTACACTATGAACTACAGAACGCCACAGATTATAGACACTATATAAGGCCCAGAGCTTTGGAATCTGTAATATAGGCACAGTTTTCTGTTGCAGTACAGTATTGGTAACAGAACACCACAGATCAGGCCCAGTTTATTGGAATCTGCAATACACACACTGTTTTCTGACTTAGCACACTGTTGGCTACAGAACGCCACAGATTATAGACACTATAGAGGGCCCAGAGCATTGGAATCTGCAATACAATGTTTTCTGATGTAGTACAGCATTGTATACAGAACGCCACAGATTCTAGACACTATATTAGGCCCAGATTACTGGAATCTGCCATACAGACATGGTTTTCCGATGTATTACACTATGAACTACAGAACGCCACAGATTATAGACACTATATAAGGCCCAGAGCTTTGGAATCTGTAATACAGAACACCGCAGATTCTAGACACTCTATTAGGCCCAGATTACTGGAATCTGCCATACAGACATGGTTTTCCGATGTATTACACTATGAACTACAGAACGCCACAGATTATAGACACTATAGAGGGCCCAGAAGCATTAGAATCTGCAATACAATCTTTTCTGATGTAGTACAGCATGGTATACAGAACACCACAGATTCTAGACACTCTATTAGGCCCAGATTACTGGAATCTGCCATACAGACATGGTTTTCCGATGTATTACACTATGAACTACAGAACGCCACAGATTATAGACACTATAGAGGGCCCAGAAGCATTGGAATCTGCAATACAATCTTTTCTGATGTAGTACAGCATTGTATACAGAACACCGCAGATTCTAGACACTCTATTAGGCCCAGATTACTGGAATCTGCCATACAGACATGGTTTTCCGATGTATTACACTATGAACTACAGAACGCCACAGATTATAGACACTATAGAGGGCCCAGAGCTTTGGAATCTGTAATATAGGCACAGTTTTCTGTTGCAGTACAGTATTGGTAACAGAACACCACAGATCAGGCCCAGTTTATTGGAATCTGCAATACACACACTGTTTTCTGACTTAGCACACTGTTGGCTACAGAACGCCACAGATTATAGACACTATAGAGGGCCCAGAGCATTGGAATCTGCAATACAATGTTTTCTGATGTAGTACAGCATTGTATACAGAACGCCACAGATTCTAGACACTATATTAGGCCCAGATTACTGGAATCTGCCATACAGACATGGTTTTCCGATGTATTACACTATGAACTACAGAACGCCACAGATTATAGACACTATATAAGGCCCAGAGCTTTGGAATCTGTAATATAGGCACAGTTTTCTGTTGCAGTACAGTATTGGTAACAGAACACCACAGATCAGGCCCAGTTTATTGGAATCTGCAATACACACACTGTTTTCTGACTTAGCACACTGTTGGCTACAGAACGCCACAGATTATAGACACTATAGAGGGCCCAGAGCATTGGAATCTGCAATACAATGTTTTCTGATGTAGTACAGCATTGTATACAGAACGCCACAGATTCTAGACACTATATTAGGCCCAGATTACTGGAATCTGCCATACAGACATGGTTTTCCGATGTATTACACTATGAACTACAGAACGCCACAGATTATAGACACTATATAAGGCCCAGAGCTTTGGAATCTGTAATATAGGCACAGTTTTCTGTTGCAGTACAGTATTGGTAACAGAACACCACAGATCAGGCCCAGTTTATTGGAATCTGCAATACACACACTGTTTTCTGACTTAGCACACTGTTGGCTACAGAACGCCACAGATTATAGACACTATAGAGGGCCCAGAGCATTGGAATCTGCAATACAATGTTTTCTGATGTAGTACAGCATTGTATACAGAACGCCACAGATTCTAGACACTATATTAGGCCCAGATTACTGGAATCTGCCATACAGACATGGTTTTCCGATGTATTACACTATGAACTACAGAACGCCACAGATTATGGACACTATAGAGGGCCCAGAAGCATTGGAATCTGCAATACAATCTTTTCTGATGTAGTACAGCATTGTATACAGAACACCGCAGTTTCTAGACACTCTATTAGGCCCAGATTACTGGAATCTGCCATACAGACATGGTTTTCCGATGTATTACACTATGAACTACAGAACGCCACAGATTATAGACACTATAGAGGGCCCAGAAGCATTGGAATCTGCAATACAATCTTTTCTGATGTAGTACAGCATTGTATACAGAACACCGCAGATTCTAGACACTCTATTAGGCCCAGATTACTGGAATCTGCCATACAGACATGGTTTTCCGATGTATTACACTATGAACTACAGAACGCCACAGATTATAAACACTATAGAGGGCCCAGAAGCATTGGAATCTGCAATACAATCTTTTCTGATGTAGTACAGCATTGTATACAGAACGCCACAGATTCTAGACACTATATTAGGCCCAGATTACTGGAATCTGCCATACAGACATGGTTTTCCGATGTATTACACTATGAACTACAGAACGCCACAGATTATAGACACTATATAAGGCCCAGAGCTTTGGAATCTGTAATATAGGCACAGTTTTCTGTTGCAGTACAGTATTGGTAACAGAACACCACAGATCAGGCCCAGTTTATTGGAATCTGCAATACACACACTGTTTTCTGACTTAGCACACTGTTGGCTACAGAACGCCACAGATTATAGACACTATAGAGGGCCCAGAGCATTGGAATCTGCAATACAATGTTTTCTGATGTAGTACAGCATTGTATACAGAACGCCACAGATTCTAGACACTATATTAGGCCCAGATTACTGGAATCTGCCATACAGACATGGTTTTCCGATGTATTACACTATGAACTACAGAACGCCACAGATTATAGACACTATATAAGGCCCAGAGCTTTGGAATCTGTAATATAGGCACAGTTTTCTGTTGCAGTACAGTATTGGTAACAGAACACCACAGATCAGGCCCAGTTTATTGGAATCTGCAATACACACACTGTTTTCTGACTTAGCACACTGTTGGCTACAGAACGCCACAGATTATAGACACTATAGAGGGCCCAGAGCATTGGAATCTGCAATACAATGTTTTCTGATGTAGTACAGCATTGTATACAGAACGCCACAGATTCTAGACACTATATTAGGCCCAGATTACTGGAATCTGCCATACAGACATGGTTTTCCGATGTATTACACTATGAACTACAGAACGCCACAGATTATAGACACTATATAAGGCCCAGAGCTTTGGAATCTGTAATATAGGCACAGTTTTCTGTTGCAGTACAGTATTGGTAACAGAACACCACAGATCAGGCCCAGTTTATTGGAATCTGCAATACACACACTGTTTTCTGACTTAGCACACTGTTGGCTACAGAACGCCACAGATTATAGACACTATAGAGGGCCAGAGCATTGGAATCTGCAATACAATGTTTTCTGATGTAGTACAGCATTGTATACAGAACGCCACAGATTCTAGACACTATATTAGGCCCAGATTACTGGAATCTGCCATACAGACATGGTTTTCCGATGTATTACACTATGAACTACAGAACGCCACAGATTATAGACACTATATAAGGCCCAGAGCTTTGGAATCTGTAATATAGGCACAGTTTTCTGTTGCAGTACAGTATTGGTAACAGAACACCACAGATCAGGCCCAGTTTATTGGAATCTGCAATACACACACTGTTTTCTGACTTAGCACACTGTTGGCTACAGAACGCCACAGATTATAGACACTATAGAGGGCCCAGAGCATTGGAATCTGCAATACAATGTTTTCTGATGTAGTACAGCATTGTATACAGAACGCCACAGATTCTAGACACTATATTAGGCCCAGATTACTGGAATCTGCCATACAGACATGGTTTTCCGATGTATTACACTATGAACTACAGAACGCCACAGATTATAGACACTATATAAGGCCCAGAGCTTTGGAATCTGTAATATAGGCACAGTTTTCTGTTGCAGTACAGTATTGGTAACAGAACACCACAGATCAGGCCCAGTTTATTGGAATCTGCAATACACGCACTGTTTTCTGACTTAGCACACTGTTGGCTACAGAACGCCACAGATTATAGACACTATAGAGGGCCCAGAAGCATTGGAATCTGCAATACAATCTTTTCTGATGTAGTACAGCATTGTATACAGAACACCGCAGATTCTAGACACTCTATTAGGCCCAGATTACTGGAATCTGCCATACAGACATGGTTTTCCGATGTATTACACTATGAACTACAGAACGCCACAGATTATAGACACTATAGAGGGCCCAGAAGCATTGGAATCTGCAATACAATCTTTTCTGATGTAGTACAGCATTGTATACAGAACACCGAAGATTCTAGACACTCTATTAGGCCCAGATTACTGGAATCTGCCATACAGACATGGTTTTCCGATGTATTACACTATGAACTACAGAACGCCACAGATTATAGACACTATATAAGGCCCAGAGCTTTGGAATCTGTAATATAGGCACAGTTTTCTGTTGCAGTACAGTATTGGTAACAGAACACCACAGATCAGGCCCAGTTTATTGGAATCTGCAATACACACACTGTTTTCTGACTTAGCACACTGTTGGCTACAGAACGCCACAGATTATAGACACTATAGAGGGCCCAGAGCATTGGAATCTGCAATACAATGTTTTCTGATGTAGTACAGCATTGTATACAGAACGCCACAGATTCTAGACACTATATTAGGCCCAGATTACTGGAATCTGCCATACAGACATGGTTTTCCGATGTATTACACTATGAACTACAGAACGCCACAGATTATAGACACTATATAAGGCCCAGAGCTTTGGAATCTGTAATATAGGCACAGTTTTCTGTTGCAGTACAGTATTGGTAACAGAACACCACAGATCAGGCCCAGTTTATTGGAATCTGCAATACACACACTGTTTTCTGACTTAGCACACTGTTGGCTACAGAACGCCACAGATTATAGACACTATAGAGGGCCCAGAGCATTGGAATCTGCAATACAATGTTTTCTGATGTAGTACAGCATTGTATACAGAACGCCACAGATTCTAGACACTATATTAGGCCCAGATTACTGGAATCTGCCATACAGACATGGTTTTCCGATGTATTACACTATGAACTACAGAACGCCACAGATTATAGACACTATAGAGGGCCCAGAGCATTGGAATCTGCAATACAATGTTTTCTGTTGCAGTACAGTATTGGTAACAGAACACCACAGATCAGGCCCAGATTACTGGAATCTGCAATACACACACTGTTTTCTGACTTAGCACACTGTTGACTACAGAACGCCACAGATTATAGACACTATAGAGGGCCCAGAGCATTGGAATCTGCAATACAATCTTTTCTGATGTAGTACAGCTTTGTATACAGAACACCACAGATTCTAGACACTCTATTAGGCCCAGATTACTGGAATCTGCCATACAGACATGGTTTTCCGATGTATTACACTATGAACTACAGAACGCCACAGATTATAGACACTATAGAGGGCCCAGAAGCATTGGAATCTGCAATACAATCTTTTCTGATGTAGTACAGCATTGTATACAGAACACCGCAGATTCTAGACACTCTATTAGGCCCAGATTACTGGAATCTGCCATACAGACATGGTTTTCCGATGTATTACACTATGAACTACAGAACGCCACAGATTATAGACACTATAGAGGGCCCAGAAGCATTGGAATCTGCAATACAATCTTTTCTGATGTAGTACAGCATTGTATACAGAACACCGAAGATTCTAGACACTCTATTAGGCCCAGATTACTGGAATCTGCCGTACAGACATGTTTTTTTCCGAAGTATTACACTATGAACTACAGAACGCCACAGATTATAGACACTATAGAGGGCCCAGAGCATTGGAATCTGCAATACAATGTTTTCTGATGTAGTACAGCATTGTATACAGAACGCCACAGATTCTAGACACTATATTAGGCCCAGATTACTGGAATCTGCCATACAGACATGGTTTTCCGATGTATTACACTATGAACTACAGAACGCCACAGATTATAGACACTATATAAGGCCCAGAGCTTTGGAATCTGTAATATAGGCACAGTTTTCTGTTGCAGTACAGTATTGGTAACAGAACACCACAGATCAGGCCCAGTTTATTGGAATCTGCAATACACACACTGTTTTCTGACTTAGCACACTGTTGGCTACAGAACGCCACAGATTATAGACACTATAGAGGGCCCAGAGCATTGGAATCTGCAATACAATGTTTTCTGATGTAGTACAGCATTGTATACAGAACGCCACAGATTCTAGACACTATATTAGGCCCAGATTACTGGAATCTGCCATACAGACATGGTTTTCCGATGTATTACACTATGAACTACAGAACGCCACAGATTATAGACACTATATAAGGCCCAGAGCTTTGGAATCTGTAATATAGGCACAGTTTTCTGTTGCAGTACAGTATTGGTAACAGAACACCACAGATCAGGCCCAGTTTATTGGAATCTGCAATACACACACTGTTTTCTGACTTAGCACACTGTTGGCTACAGAACGCCACAGATTATAGACACTATAGAGGGCCCAGAGCATTGGAATCTGCAATACAATGTTTTCTGATGTAGTACAGCATTGTATACAGAACGCCACAGATTCTAGACACTATATTAGGCCCAGATTACTGGAATCTGCCATACAGACATGGTTTTCCGATGTATTACACTATGAACTACAGAACGCCACAGATTATAGACACTATATAAGGCCCAGAGCTTTGGAATCTGTAATATAGGCACAGTTTTCTGTTGCAGTACAGTATTGGTAACAGAACACCATCTAGACACTCTATTAGGCCCAGATTACTGGAATCTGCCATACAGACATGGTTTTCCGATGTATTACACTATGAACTACAGAACGCCACAGATTATAGACACTATATAGGGCCCAGAGCATTGGAATCTGTAATATAGGCACAGTTTTCTGATGCAGTACAGCATTGTATACAGAACACCACAGATCAGGCCCAGTTTATTAGAATCTGCAATACACACACTGTTTTCTGACTTAGCACACTGTTGGCTACAGAACGCCACAGATTATAGACACTATAGAGGGCCCAGAGCATTGGAATCTGCAATACAATCTTTTCTGATGTAGTACAGCATTGTATACAGAACTCCACAGATTCTAGACACTATATTAGGCCCAGGTTACTGGAATCTGCCATACATACATGGTTTTCCGATGTATTACACTATGAACTACAGAACGCCACAGATTATAGACACTATATAAGGCCCAGAGCTTTGGAATCTGTAATATAGGCACAGTTTTCTGTTGCAGTACAGTATTGGTAACAGAACACCACAGATCAGGCCCAGTTTATTGGAATCTGCAATACACACACTGTTTTCTGACTTAGCACACTGTTGGCTACAGAACGCCACAGATTATAGACACTATAGAGGGCCCAGAGCATTGGAATCTGCAATACAATGTTTTCTGATGTAGTACAGCATTGTATACAGAACGCCACAGATTCTAGACACTATATTAGGCCCAGATTACTGGAATCTGCCATACAGACATGGTTTTCCGATGTATTACACTATGAACTACAGAACGCCACAGATTATAGACACTATATAAGGCCCAGAGCTTTGGAATCTGTAATATAGGCACAGTTTTCTGTTGCAGTACAGTATTGGTAACAGAACACCACAGATCAGGCCCAGTTTATTGGAATCTGCAATACACACACTGTTTTCTGACTTAGCACACTGTTGGCTACAGAACGCCACAGATTATAGACACTATAGAGGGCCCAGAGCATTGGAATCTGCAATACAATGTTTTCTGATGTAGTACAGCATTGTATACAGAACGCCACAGATTCTAGACACTATATTAGGCCCAGATTACTGGAATCTGCCATACAGACATGGTTTTCCGATGTATTACACTATGAACTACAGAACGCCACAGATTATAGACACTATATAAGGCCCAGAGCTTTGGAATCTGTAATATAGGCACAGTTTTCTGTTGCAGTACAGTATTGGTAACAGAACACCACAGATCAGGCCCAGTTTATTGGAATCTGCAATACACACACTGTTTTCTGACTTAGCACACTGTTGGCTACAGAACGCCACAGATTATAGACACTATAGAGGGCCCAGAGCATTGGAATCTGCAATACAATGTTTTCTGATGTAGTACAGCATTGTATACAGAACGCCACAGATTCTAGACACTATATTAGGCCCAGATTACTGGAATCTGCCATACAGACATGGTTTTCCGATGTATTACACTATGACTACAGAACGCCACAGATTATAGACACTATAGAGGGCCCAGAGCATTGGAATCTGCAATACAATGTTTTCTGATGTAGTACAGCATTGTATACGAAAGGTTACAGATTCTAGACACTATATTAGGGACAGGTTACTGGAATCTGCCATACATACATGGTTTTCCGATGTATTACACTATGAACTACAGAACGCCACAGATTATAGACACTATATAAGGCCCAGAGCTTTGGAATCTGTAATATAGGCACAGTTTTCTGTTGCAGTACAGTATTGGTAACAGAACACCACAGATCAGGCCCAGTTTATTGGAATCTGCAATACACACACTGTTTTCTGACTTAGCACACTGTTGGCTACAGAACGCCACAGATTATAGACACTATAGAGGGCCCAGAGCATTGGAATCTGCAATACAATGTTTTCTGATGTAGTACAGCATTGTATACAGAACGCCACAGATTCTAGACACTATATTAGGCCCAGTTTATTGGAATCTGCAATACACACACTGTTTTCTGACTTAGCACACTGTTGGCTACAGAACGCCACAGATTATAGACACTATAGAGGGCCCAGAGCATTGGAATCTGCAATACAATGTTTTCTGATGTAGTACAGCATTGTATACAGAACGCCACAGATTCTAGACACTATATTAGGCCCAGATTACTGGAATCTGCCATACAGACATGGTTTTCCGATGTATTACACTATGAACTACAGAACGCCACAGATTATAGACACTATATAAGGCCCAGAGCTTTGGAATCTGTAATATAGGCACAGTTTTCTGTTGCAGTACAGTATTGGTAACAGAACACCACAGATCAGGCCCAGTTTATTGGAATCTGCAATACACACACTGTTTTCTGACTTAGCACACTGTTGGCTACAGAACGCCACAGATTATAGACACTATAGAGGGCCCAGAGCATTGGAATCTGCAATACAATGTTTTCTGATGTAGTACAGCATTGTATACAGAACGCCACAGATTCTAGACACTATATTAGGCCCAGATTACTGGAATCTGCCATACAGACATGGTTTTCCGATGTATTACACTATGAACTACAGAACGCCACAGATTATAGACACTATATAAGGCCCAGAGCTTTGGAATCTGTAATATAGGCACAGTTTTCTGTTGCAGTACAGTATTGGTAACAGAACACCACAGATCAGGCCCAGTTTATTGGAATCTGCAATACACACACTGTTTTCTGACTTAGCACACTGTTGGCTACAGAACGCCACAGATTATAGACACTATAGAGGGCCCAGAGCATTGGAATCTGCAATACAATGTTTTCTGATGTAGTACAGCATTGTATACAGAACGCCACAGATTCTAGACACTATATTAGGCCCAGATTACTGGAATCTGCCATACAGACATGGTTTTCCGATGTATTACACTATGAACTACAGAACGCCACAGATTATAGACACTATATAAGGCCCAGAGCTTTGGAATCTGCAATACAATCTTTTCTGATGTAGTACAGCATTGTATACAGAACACCGCAGATTCTAGACACTCTATTAGGCCCAGATTACTGGAATCTGCCATACAGACATGGTTTTCCGATGTATTACACTATGAACTACAGAACGCCACAGATTATAGACACTATAGAGGGCCCAGAAGCATTAGAATCTGCAATACAATCTTTTCTGATGTAGTACAGCATGGTATACAGAACACCACAGATTCTAGACACTCTATTAGGCCCAGATTACTGGAATCTGCCATACAGACATGGTTTTCCGATGTATTACACTATGAACTACAGAACGCCACAGATTATAGACACTATAGAGGGCCCAGAAGCATTGGAATCTGCAATACAATCTTTTCTGATGTAGTACAGCATTGTATACAGAACACCGCAGATTCTAGACACTCTATTAGGCCCAGATTACTGGAATCTGCCATACAGACATGGTTTTCCGATGTATTACACTATGAACTACAGAACGCCACAGATTATAGACACTATATAAGGCCCAGAGCTTTGGAATCTGTAATATAGGCACAGTTTTCTGTTGCAGTACAGTATTGGTAACAGAACACCACAGATCAGGCCCAGTTTATTGGAATCTGCAATACACACACTGTTTTCTGACTTAGCACACTGTTGGCTACAGAACGCCACAGATTATAGACACTATAGAGGGCCCAGAGCATTGGAATCTGCAATACAATGTTTTCTGATGTAGTACAGCATTGTATACAGAACGCCACAGATTCTAGACACTATATTAGGCCCAGATTACTGGAATCTGCCATACAGACATGGTTTTCCGATGTATTACACTATGAACTACAGAACGCCACAGATTATAGACACTATATAAGGCCCAGAGCTTTGGAATCTGTAATATAGGCACAGTTTTCTGTTGCAGTACAGTATTGGTAACAGAACACCACAGATCAGGCCCAGTTTATTGGAATCTGCAATACACACACTGTTTTCTGACTTAGCACACTGTTGGCTACAGAACGCCACAGATTATAGACACTATAGAGGGCCCAGAGCATTGGAATCTGCAATACAATGTTTTCTGATGTAGTACAGCATTGTATACAGAACGCCACAGATTCTAGACACTATATTAGGCCCAGATTACTGGAATCTGCCATACAGACATGGTTTTCCGATGTATTACACTATGAACTACAGAACGCCACAGATTATAGACACTATATAAGGCCCAGAGCTTTGGAATCTGTAATATAGGCACAGTTTTCTGTTGCAGTACAGTATTGGTAACAGAACACCACAGATCAGGCCCAGTTTATTGGAATCTGCAATACACACACTGTTTTCTGACTTAGCACACTGTTGGCTACAGAACGCCACAGATTATAGACACTATAGAGGGCCCAGAGCATTGGAATCTGCAATACAATGTTTTCTGATGTAGTACAGCATTGTATACAGAACGCCACAGATTCGAGAAACACTATATTAGGCCCAGATTACTGGAATCTGCCATACAGACATGGTTTTCCGATGTATTACACTATGAACTACAGAACGCCACAGATTATGGACACTATAGAGGGCCCAGAAGCATTGGAATCTGCAATACAATCTTTTCTGATGTAGTACAGCATGGTATACAGAACACCACAGTTTCTAGACACTCTATTAGGCCCAGATTACTGGAATCTGCCATACAGACATGGTTTTCCGATGTATTACACTATGAACTACAGAACGCCACAGATTATAGACACTATAGAGGGCCCAGAAGCATTGGAATCTGCAATACAATCTTTTCTGATGTAGTACAGCATTGTATACAGAACACCGCAGATTCTAGACACTCTATTAGGCCCAGATTACTGGAATCTGCCATACAGACATGGTTTTCCGATGTATTACACTATGAACTACAGAACGCCACAGATTATAAACACTATAGAGGGCCCAGAAGCATTGGAATCTGCAATACAATGTTTTCTGATGTAGTACAGCATTGTATACAGAACGCCACAGATTCTAGACACTATATTAGGCCCAGATTACTGGAATCTGCCATACAGACATGGTTTTCCGATGTATTACACTATGAACTACAGAACGCCACAGATTATAGACACTATATAAGGCCCAGAGCTTTGGAATCTGTAATATAGGCACAGTTTTCTGTTGCAGTACAGTATTGGTAACAGAACACCACAGATCAGGCCCAGTTTATTGGAATCTGCAATACACACACTGTTTTCTGACTTAGCACACTGTTGGCTACAGAACGCCACAGATTATAGACACTATAGAGGGCCCAGAGCATTGGAATCTGCAATACAATGTTTTCTGATGTAGTACAGCATTGTATACAGAACGCCACAGATTCTAGACACTATATTAGGCCCAGATTACTGGAATCTGCCATACAGACATGGTTTTCCGATGTATTACACTATGAACTACAGAACGCCACAGATTATAGACACTATATAAGGCCCAGAGCTTTGGAATCTGTAATATAGGCACAGTTTTCTGTTGCAGTACAGTATTGGTAACAGAACACCACAGATCAGGCCCAGTTTATTGGAATCTGCAATACACACACTGTTTTCTGACTTAGCACACTGTTGGCTACAGAACGCCACAGATTATAGACACTATAGAGGGCCCAGAGCATTGGAATCTGCAATACAATGTTTTCTGATGTAGTACAGCATTGTATACAGAACGCCACAGATTCTAGACACTATATTAGGCCCAGATTACTGGAATCTGCCATACAGACATGGTTTTCCGATGTATTACACTATGAACTACAGAACGCCACAGATTATAGACACTATATAAGGCCCAGAGCTTTGGAATCTGTAATATAGGCACAGTTTTCTGTTGCAGTACAGTATTGGTAACAGAACACCACAGATCAGGCCCAGTTTATTGGAATCTGCAATACACACACTGTTTTCTGACTTAGCACACTGTTGGCTACAGAACGCCACAGATTATAGACACTATAGAGGGCACAGAAGCATTGGAATCTGCAATACAATCTTTTCTGATGTAGTACAGCATTGTATACAGAACACCGCAGATTCTAGACACTCTATTAGGCCCAGATTATTGGAATCTGCCATACAGACATGGTTTTCCGATGTATTACACTATGAACTACAGAACGCCACAGATTATAGACACTATAGAGGGCCCAGAAGCATTGGAATCTGCAATACAATCTTTTCTGATGTAGTACAGCATTGTATACAGAACACCGAAGATTCTAGACACTCTATTAGGCCCAGATTACTGGAATCTGCCATACAGACATGGTTTTCCGATGTATTACACTATGAACTACAGAACGCTACAGATTATAGACACTATATAAGGCCCAGAGCTTTGGAATCTGTAATATAGGCACAGTTTTCTGTTGCAGTACAGTATTGGTAACAGAACACCACAGATCAGGCCCAGTTTATTGGAATCTGCAATACACACACTGTTTTCTGACTTAGCACACTGTTGGCTACAGAACGCCACAGATTATAGACACTATAGAGGGCCCAGAGCATTGGAATCTGCAATACAATGTTTTCTGATGTAGTACAGCATTGTATACAGAACGCCACAGATTCTAGACACTATATTAGGCCCAGATTACTGGAATCTGCCATACAGACATGGTTTTCCGATGTATTACACTATGAACTACAGAACGCCACAGATTATAGACACTATATAAGGCCCAGAGCTTTGGAATCTGTAATATAGGCACAGTTTTCTGTTGCAGTACAGTATTGGTAACAGAACACCACAGATCAGGCCCAGTTTATTGGAATCTGCAATACACACACTGTTTTCTGACTTAGCACACTGTTGGCTACAGAACGCCACAGATTATAGACACTATAGAGGGCCCAGAGCATTGGAATCTGCAATACAATGTTTTCTGATGTAGTACAGCATTGTATACAGAACACCGAAGATTCTAGACACTCTATTAGGCCCAGATTACTGGAATCTGCCATACATACATGGTTTTCCGATGTATTACACTATGAACTACAGAACGCCACAGATTATAGACACTATATAAGGCCCAGAGCTTTGGAATCTGTAATATAGGCACAGTTTTCTGTTGCAGTACAGTATTGGTAACAGAACACCACAGATCAGGCCCAGTTTATTGGAATCTGCAATACACGCACTGTTTTCTGACTTAGCACACTGTTGGCTACAGAACGCCACAGATTATAGACACTATAGAGGGCCCAGAAGCATTGGAATCTGCAATACAATCTTTTCTGATGTAGTACAGCATTGTATACAGAACACCGCAGATTCTAGACACTCTATTAGGCCCAGATTACTGGAATCTGCCATACAGACATGGTTTTCGATGTATTACACTATGAACTACAGAACGCCACAGATTATAGACACTATAGAGGGCCCAGAAGCATTGGAATCTGCAATACAATGTTTTCTGATGTAGTACAGCATTGTATACAGAACGCCACAGATTCTAGACACTATATTAGGCCCAGATTACTGGAATCTGCCATACAGACATGGTTTTCCGATGTATTACACTATGAACTACAGAACGCCACAGATTATAGACACTATATAAGGCCCAGAGCTTTGGAATCTGTAATATAGGCACAGTTTTCTGTTGCAGTACAGTATTGGTAACAGAACACCACAGATCAGGCCCAGTTTATTGGAATCTGCAATACACACACTGTTTTCTGACTTAGCACACTGTTGGCTACAGAACGCCACAGATTATAGACACTATAGAGGGCCCAGAGCATTGGAATCTGCAATACAATGTTTTCTGATGTAGTACAGCATTGTATACAGAACGCCACAGATTCTAGACACTATATTAGGCCCAGATTACTGGAATCTGCCATACAGACATGGTTTTCCGATGTATTACACTATGAACTACAGAACGCCACAGATTATAGACACTATATAAGGCCCAGAGCTTTGGAATCTGTAATATAGGCACAGTTTTCTGTTGCAGTACAGTATTGGTAACAGAACACCACAGATCAGGCCCAGTTTATTGGAATCTGCAATACACACACTGTTTTCTGACTTAGCACACTGTTGGCTACAGAACGCCACAGATTATAGACACTATAGAGGGCCCAGAGCATTGGAATCTGCAATACAATGTTTTCTGATGTAGTACAGCATTGTATACAGAACGCCACAGATTCTAGACACTATATTAGGCCCAGATTACTGGAATCTGCCATACAGACATGGTTTTCCGATGTATTACACTATGAACTACAGAACGCCACAGATTATAGACACTATATAAGGCCCAGAGCTTTGGAATCTGTAATATAGGCACAGTTTTCTGTTGCAGTACAGTATTGGTAACAGAACACCACAGATCAGGCCCAGTTTATTGGAATCTGCAATACACACACTGTTTTCCGATGTATTACACTATGAACTACAGAACGCCACAGATTATAGACACTATAGAGGGCCCAGAAGCATTAGAATCTGCAATACAATCTTTTCTGATGTAGTACAGCATTGTATACAGAACACCACAGATTCTAGACACTCTATTAGGCCCAGATTACTGGAATCTGCCATACAGACATGGTTTTCCGATGTATTACACTATGAACTACAGAACGCCACAGATTATAGACACTATAGAGGGCCCAGAAGCATTGGAATCTGCAATACAATCTTTTCTGATGTAGTACAGCATTGTATACAGAACACCGCAGATTCTAGACACTCTATTAGGCCCAGATTACTGGAATCTGCCATACAGACATGGTTTTCCGATGTATTACACTATGAACTACAGAACGCCACAGATTATAGACACTATAGAGGGCCCAGAAGCATTGGAATCTGCAATACAATCTTTTCTGATGTAGTACAGCATTGTATACAGAACGCCACAGATTCTAGACACTATATCAGGCCCAGTTTATTGGAATCTGCAATACACACACTGTTTTCTGACTTAGCACACTGTTGGCTACAGAACGCCACAGATTATAGACACTATAGAGGGCCCAGAGCATTGGAATCTGCAATACAATGTTTTCTGATGTAGTACAGCATTGTATACAGAACGCCACAGATTCTAGACACTATATTAGGCCCAGATTACTGGAATCTGCCATACAGACATGGTTTTCCGATGTATTACACTATGAACTACAGAACGCCACAGATTATAGACACTATATAAGGCCCAGAGCTTTGGAATCTGTAATATAGGCACAGTTTTCTGTTGCAGTACAGTATTGGTAACAGAACACCACAGATCAGGCCCAGTTTATTGGAATCTGCAATACACACACTGTTTTCTGACTTAGCACACTGTTGGCTACAGAACGCCACAGATTATAGACACTATAGAGGGCCCAGAGCATTGGAATCTGCAATACAATGTTTTCTGATGTAGTACAGCATTGTATACAGAACGCCACAGATTCTAGACACTATATTAGGCCCAGATTACTGGAATCTGCCATACAGACATGGTTTTCCGATGTATTACACTATGAACTACAGAACGCCACAGATTATAGACACTATATAAGGCCCAGAGCTTTGGAATCTGTAATATAGGCACAGTTTTCTGTTGCAGTACAGTATTGGTAACAGAACACCACAGATCAGGCCCAGTTTATTGGAATCTGCAATACACACACTGTTTTCTGACTTAGCACACTGTTGGCTACAGAACGCCACAGATTATAGACACTATAGAGGGCCCAGAGCATTGGAATCTGCAATACAATGTTTTCTGATGTAGTACAGCATTGTATACAGAACGCCACAGATTCTAGACACTATATTAGGCCCAGATTACTGGAATCTGCCATACAGACATGGTTTTCCGATGTATTACACTATGAACTACAGAACGCCACAGATTATAGACACTATAGAGGGCCCAGAAGCATTGGAATCTGCAATACAATCTTTTCTGATGTAGTACAGCATGGTATACAGAACACCACAGTTTCTAGACACTCTATTAGGCCCAGATTACTGGAATCTGCCATACAGACATGGTTTTCCGATGTATTACACTATGAACTACAGAACGCCACAGATTATAGACACTATAGAGGGCCCAGAAGCATTGGAATCTGCAATACAATCTTTTCTGATGTAGTACAGCATTGTATACAGAACACCGCAGATTCTAGACACTCTATTAGGCCCAGATTACTTGAATCTGCCATACAGACATGGTTTTCCGATGTATTACACTATGAACTACAGAACGCCACAGATTATAAACACTATAGAGGGCCCAGAAGCATTGGAATCTGCAATACAATCTTTTCTGATGTAGTACAGCATTGTATACAGAACACCGAAGATTCTAGACACTCTATTAGGCCCAGATTACTGGAATCTGTCATACATACATGGTTTTCCGATGTATTACACTATGAACTACAGAACGCCACAGATTATAGACACTATATAAGGCCCAGAGCTTTGGAATCTGTAATATAGGCACAGTTTTCTGTTGCAGTACAGTATTGGTAACAGAACACCACAGATCAGGCCCAGTTTATTGGAATCTGCAATACACACACTGTTTTCTGACTTAGCACACTGTTGGCTACAGAACGCCACAGATTATAGACACTATAGAGGGCCCAGAGCATTGGAATCTGCAATACAATGTTTTCTGATGTAGTACAGCATTGTATACAGAACGCCACAGATTCTAGACACTATATTAGGCCCAGATTACTGGAATCTGCCATACAGACATGGTTTTCCGATGTATTACACTATGAACTACAGAACGCCACAGATTATAGACACTATATAAGGCCCAGAGCTTTGGAATCTGTAATATAGGCACAGTTTTCTGTTGCAGTACAGTATTGGTAACAGAACACCACAGATCAGGCCCAGTTTATTGGAATCTGCAATACACACACTGTTTTCTGACTTAGCACACTGTTGGCTACAGAACGCCACAGATTATAGACACTATAGAGGGCCCAGAGCATTGGAATCTGCAATACAATGTTTTCTGATGTAGTACAGCATTGTATACAGAACGCCACAGATTCTAGACACTATATTAGGCCCAGATTACTGGAATCTGCCATACAGACATGGTTTTCCGATGTATTACACTATGAACTACAGAACGCCACAGATTATAGACACTATATAAGGCCCAGAGCTTTGGAATCTGTAATATAGGCACAGTTTTCTGTTGCAGTACAGTATTGGTAACAGAACACCACAGATCAGGCCCAGTTTATTGGAATCTGCAATACACACACTGTTTTCTGACTTAGCACACTGTTGGCTACAGAACGCCACAGATTATAGACACTATAGAGGGCCCAGAGCATTGGAATCTGCAATACAATGTTTTCTGATGTAGTACAGCATTGTATACAGAACGCCACAGATTCTAGACACTATATTAGGCCCAGATTACTGGAATCTGCCATACAGACATGGTTTTCCGATGTATTACACTATGAACTACAGAACGCCACAGATTATAGACACTATATAAGGCCCAGAGCTTTGGAATCTGTAATATAGGCACAGTTTTCTGTTGCAGTACAGTATTGGTAACAGAACACCACAGATCAGGCCCAGTTTATTGGAATCTGCAATACACACACTGTTTTCTGACTTAGCACACTGTTGGCTACAGAACGCCACAGATTATAGACACTATAGAGGGCCCAGAGCATTGGAATCTGCAATACAATGTTTTCTGATGTAGTACAGCATTGTATACAGAACGCCACAGATTCTAGACACTATATTAGGCCCAGATTACTGGAATCTGCCATACAGACATGGTTTTCCGATGTATTACACTATGAACTACAGAACGCCACAGATTATAGACACTATATAAGGCCCAGAGCTTTGGAATCTGTAATATAGGCACAGTTTTCTGTTGCAGTACAGTATTGGTAACAGAACACCACAGATCAGGCCCAGTTTATTGGAATCTGCAATACACACACTGTTTTCTGACTTAGCACACTGTTGGCTACAGAACGCCACAGATTATAGACACTATAGAGGGCCCAGAGCATTGGAATCTGCAATACAATGTTTTCTGATGTAGTACAGCATTGTATACAGAACGCCACAGATTCTAGACACTATATTAGGCCCAGATTACTGGAATCTGCCATACAGACATGGTTTTCCGATGTATTACACTATGAACTACAGAACGCCACAGATTATAGACACTATATAAGGCCCAGAGCTTTGGAATCTGTAATATAGGCACAGTTTTCTGTTGCAGTACAGTATTGGTAACAGAACACCACAGATCAGGCCCAGTTTATTGGAATCTGCAATACACACACTGTTTTCTGACTTAGCACACTGTTGGCTACAGAACGCCACAGATTATAGACACTATAGAGGGCCCAGAGCATTGGAATCTGCAATACAATGTTTTCTGATGTAGTACAGCATTGTATACAGAACGCCACAGATTCTAGACACTATATTAGGCCCAGATTACTGGAATCTGCCATACAGACATGGTTTTCCGATGTATTACACTATGAACTACAGAACGCCACAGATTATAGACACTATATAAGGCCCAGAGCTTTGGAATCTGTAATATAGGCACAGTTTTCTGTTGCAGTACAGTATTGGTAACAGAACACCACAGATCAGGCCCAGTTTATTGGAATCTGCAATACACACACTGTTTTCTGACTTAGCACACTGTTGGCTACAGAACGCCACAGATTATAGACACTATAGAGGGCCCAGAGCATTGGAATCTGCAATACAATGTTTTCTGATGTAGTACAGCATTGTATACAGAACGCCACAGATTCTAGACACTATATTAGGCCCAGATTACTGGAATCTGCCATACAGACATGGTTTTCCGATGTATTACACTATGAACTACAGAACGCCACAGATTATAGACACTATATAAGGCCCAGAGCTTTGGAATCTGTAATATAGGCACAGTTTTCTGTTGCAGTACAGTATTGGTAACAGAACACCACAGATCAGGCCCAGTTTATTGGAATCTGCAATACACACACTGTTTTCTGACTTAGCACACTGTTGGCTACAGAACGCCACAGATTATAGACACTATAGAGGGCCCAGAGCATTGGAATCTGCAATACAATGTTTTCTGATGTAGTACAGCATTGTATACAGAACGCCACAGATTCTAGACACTATATTAGGCCCAGATTACTGGAATCTGCCATACAGACATGGTTTTCCGATGTATTACACTATGAACTACAGAACGCCACAGATTATAGACACTATATAAGGCCCAGAGCTTTGGAATCTGTAATATAGGCACAGTTTTCTGTTGCAGTACAGTATTGGTAACAGAACACCACAGATCAGGCCCAGTTTATTGGAATCTGCAATACACACACTGTTTTCTGACTTAGCACACTGTTGGCTACAGAACGCCACAGATTATAGACACTATAGAGGGCCCAGAGCATTGGAATCTGCAATACAATGTTTTCTGATGTAGTACAGCATTGTATACAGAACGCCACAGATTCTAGACACTATATTAGGCCCAGATTACTGGAATCTGCCATACAGACATGGTTTTCCGATGTATTACACTATGAACTACAGAACGCCACAGATTATAGACACTATATAAGGCCCAGAGCTTTGGAATCTGTAATATAGGCACAGTTTTCTGTTGCAGTACAGTATTGGTAACAGAACACCACAGATCAGGCCCAGTTTATTGGAATCTGCAATACACACACTGTTTTCTGACTTAGCACACTGTTGGCTACAGAACGCCACAGATTATAGACACTATAGAGGGCCCAGAGCATTGGAATCTGCAATACAATGTTTTCTGATGTAGTACAGCATTGTATACAGAACGCCACAGATTCTAGACACTATATTAGGCCCAGATTACTGGAATCTGCCATACAGACATGGTTTTCCGATGTATTACACTATGAACTACAGAACGCCACAGATTATAGACACTATATAAGGCCCAGAGCTTTGGAATCTGTAATATAGCACAGTTTTCTGTTGCAGTACAGTATTGGTAACAGAACACCACAGATCAGGCCCAGTTTATTGGAATCTGCAATACACACACTGTTTTCTGACTTAGCACACTGTTGGCTACAGAACGCCACAGATTATAGACACTATAGAGGGCCCAGAGCATTGGAATCTGCAATACAATGTTTTCTGATGTAGTACAGCATTGTATACAGAACGCCACAGATTCTAGACACTATATTAGGCCCAGATTACTGGAATCTGCCATACAGACATGGTTTTCCGATGTATTACACTGTTGGCTACAGAACGCCACAGATTATAGACACTATAGAGGGCCCAGAGCATTGGAATCTGCAATACAATGTTTTCTGATGTAGTACAGCATTGTATACAGAACGCCACAGATTCTAGACACTATATTAGGCCCAGATTACTGGAATCTGCCATACAGACATGGTTTTCCGATGTATTACACTATGAACTACAGAACGCCACAGATTATAGACACTATATAAGGCCCAGAGCTTTGGAATCTGTAATATAGGCACAGTTTTCTGTTGCAGTACAGTATTGGTAACAGAACACCACAGATCAGGCCCAGTTTATTGGAATCTGCAATACACACACTGTTTTCTGACTTAGCACACTGTTGGCTACAGAACGCCACAGATTATAGACACTATAGAGGGCCCAGAGCATTGGAATCTGCAATACAATGTTTTCTGATGTAGTACAGCATTGTATACAGAACGCCACAGATTCTAGACACTATATTAGGCCCAGATTACTGGAATCTGCCATACAGACATGGTTTTCCGATGTATTACACTATGAACTACAGAACGCCACAGATTATAGACACTATATAAGGCCCAGAGCTTTGGAATCTGTAATATAGGCACAGTTTTCTGTTGCAGTACAGTATTGGTAACAGAACACCACAGATCAGGCCCAGTTTATTGGAATCTGCAATACACACACTGTTTTCTGACTTAGCACACTGTTGGCTACAGAACGCCACAGATTATAGACACTATAGAGGGCCCAGAGCATTGGAATCTGCAATACAATGTTTTCTGATGTAGTACAGCATTGTATACAGAACGCCACAGATTCTAGACACTATATTAGGCCCAGATTACTGGAATCTGCCATACAGACATGGTTTTCTGATGTATTACACTATGAACTACAGAACGCCACAGATTATAGACACTATATAAGGCCCAGAGCTTTGGAATCTGTAATATAGGCACAGTTTTCTGTTGCAGTACAGTATTGGTAACAGAACGCCACAGATTCTAGACACTATATTAGGCCCAGATTACTGGAATCTGCCATACAGACATGGTTTTCCGATGTATTACACTATGAACTACAGAACGCCACAGATTATAGACACTATATAAGGCCCAGAGCTTTGGAATCTGTAATATAGGCACAGTTTTCTGTTGCAGTACAGTATTGGTAACAGAACACCACAGATCAGGCCCAGTTTATTGGAATCTGCAATACACACACTGTTTTCTGACTTAGCACACTGTTGGCTACAGAACGCCACAGATTATAGACACTATAGAGGGCCCAGAGCATTGGAATCTGCAATACAATGTTTTCTGATGTAGTACAGCATTGTATACAGAACGCCACAGATTCTAGACACTATATTAGGCCCAGATTACTGGAATCTGCCATACAGACATGGTTTTCCGATGTATTACACTATGAACTACAGAACGCCACAGATTATAGACACTATATAAGGCCCAGAGCTTTGGAATCTGTAATATAGGCACAGTTTTCTGTTGCAGTACAGTATTGGTAACAGAACACCACAGATCAGGCCCAGTTTATTGGAATCTGCAATACACACACTGTTTTCTGACTTAGCACACTGTTGGCTACAGAACGCCACAGATTATAGACACTATAGAGGGCCCAGAGCATTGGAATCTGCAATACAATGTTTTCTGATGTAGTACAGCATTGTATACAGAACGCCACAGATTCTAGACACTATATTAGGCCCAGATTACTGGAATCTGCCATACAGACATGGTTTTCCGATGTATTACACTATGAACTACAGAACGCCACAGATTATAGACACTATATAAGGCCCAGAGCTTTGGAATCTGTAATATAGGCACAGTTTTCTGTTGCAGTACAGTATTGGTAACAGAACACCACAGATCAGGCCCAGTTTATTGGAATCTGCAATACACACACTGTTTTCTGACTTAGCACACTGTTGGCTACAGAACGCCACAGATTATAGACACTATAGAGGGCCCAGAGCATTGGAATCTGCAATACAATGTTTTCTGATGTAGTACAGCATTGTATACAGAACGCCACAGATTCTAGACACTATATTAGGCCCAGATTACTGGAATCTGCCATACAGACATGGTTTTCCGATGTATTACACTATGAACTACAGAACGCCACAGATTATAGACACTATATAAGGCCCAGAGCTTTGGAATCTGTAATATAGGCACAGTTTTCTGTTGCAGTACAGTATTGGTAACAGAACACCACAGATCAGGCCCAGTTTATTGGAATCTGCAATACACACACTGTTTTCTGACTTAGCACACTGTTGGCTACAGAACGCCACAGATTATAGACACTATAGAGGGCCCAGAGCATTGGAATCTGCAATACAATGTTTTCTGATGTAGTACAGCATTGTATACAGAACGTCACAGATTCTAGACACTATATTAGGCCCAGATTACTGGAATCTGCCATACAGACATGGTTTTCCGATGTATTACACTATGAACTACAGAACGCCACAGATTATAGACACTATAGAGGGCCCAGAAGCATTGGAATCTGCAATACAATCTTTTCTGATGTAGTACAGCATTGTATACAGAACACCGCAGATTCTAGACACTCTATTAGGCCCAGATTACTGGAATCTGCCATACAGACATGGTTTTCCGATGTATTACACTATGAACTACAGAACGCCACAGATTATAGACACTATAGAGGGCCCAGAAGCATTGGAATCTGCAATACAATCTTTTCTGATGTAGTACAGCATTGTATACAGAACACCGCAGATTCTAGACACTCTATTAGGCCCAGATTACTGGAATCTGCCATACAGACATGGTTTTCCGATGTATTACACTATGAACTACAGAACGCCACAGATTATAGACACTATAGAGGGCCCAGAAGCATTGGAATCTGCAATACAATCTTTTCTGATGTAGTACAGCATTGTATACAGAACGCCACAGATTCTAGACACTATATTAGGCCCAGATTACTGGAATCTGCCATACAGACATGGTTTTCCGATGTATTACACTATGAACTACAGAACGCCACAGATTATAGACA